>NW_028138859.1:0-151000 GCF_964270905.1 Leucopleurus acutus | reverse complement strand
CATAAAACCAGAGATTGAAATGAGCACAGATAAAGTTCCTTAAGCCAATTATTGAATAGACAAGAGCTACTCCTTGCTCAACGAAATGGACTCAACACCCCATATTAAACGCCCAAGAACATACCTGACTAGTAAGTACCTTAAAACCTATGGATTGCTATGTCTCTGAAAGAGAATCAAGCGTCTGTACAGGGGCATAAACGCAGCAGTGATAGCATTGGAGAGGTTCGGTGAGCAAATGAAGACCCTTTGAAGTCATATTGCATGGTACCCATTCCACGCGTCTCAACTATCCAGCTTTAAGGGATTCTTCCTTCAGCTAAAACATGCATGTGAAGCCCAGAGTATGATCAACCATGTGATCGGGAGACGTGTTCCAATATGTCTCAATCTCGTCCCCTGGTACTCGGGTGCAACATTCCAGACGCTTTACTAACACTCTCCCGACTTGGAGAGTCAGTGCCTTTAACCTCCTGTTTGGCCCAGTTTCGAATTTCTGCGGAAGATGACCAGGAATAGGGAGAAACAATGAGAGACTAGCTGGACGTGTCTGGATGGGCAAATTTAACTCTCATTTCCCACCAGGAAGAGGAATTAACCAAAAGCTCAGCGTCCCGGCCGGAACGAGATTAGGGCCTGAAGCAATCCTGCGGTGTTGCGGCCAGCTCACAAGAAAGCGAGTAGAAGTAAGGAGCTCAGGGGCACTATAATTCACAAACCTGCAGAGTTATAAATGACAGCTATCTTTCAAAAATATACTGAAGTAAGGCTGCCAAGAATACTCTAAAGCGGGGCAGAATTGCAGGAATCCGATTTCAGGAGGTAGACTGGAATTGCATTTAAAGTATAGGAAAAGAGGCAGAACGTCAACAATGATGCACTTGGTCAAAAAGAGCGTATGTGTTTTTTCCTGAATATATTCAGGAAAAAACGCATACGCCCTTTTTGGCCAACGAAGCAAGTTTGCAAAGGAAATCTGCACTACAATGAAGTCTCACTGCCCCCATGGTCAAAAGGGCCATCTGAAAAAAGTGTAAAATCCAGAAAGGCAGGACAGGCCATGGAGAATGGGAGCCTTGTTATGCTGATGGGCGGATGTAAATTGCCAGCAGCCACTCTGGAGAAGTGTATGGTGTTTCCTGAATATTCCAAAAAACAAAGCAACAGAGCCTAGGGCACTTCCACTTATGGTCCTATAGCTTAGGGAAATTAAAATCAAAAAGACACAGCCACCCCAAAGTTTGGGACTGCTCTGTTTACAAGAACCTCGTTTACGGTACAAGTTCAATATCACAGAAAGCGAAAAATGGATAAAGAAGTTGTGGTACTTATGTACAATGCAATATCACTCAGCAATGAAATCTATGTCATCAGGCCCGTAGCAGCATAATGAGTGGATTCAGGTACGATGATTCTAAGTGGAATAAGTCACACAGAAAAAGAAACATCATAAGATATCACTACTACACGGAATGTAAACTTGGCTACACAAGAACTGAATTACAAAACAGAACAGGGTGTCAAATGTAGAAAACCAACTTATGCTTGCTTAAGGGGAAAGGTGAGTTGGGGTGCTGCATAAAACCAGAGATTGAAATTAGCACAGATACCGTTCCATAAGCCAAATATGTAATAGACAAGAGCTACTCCTTGCTCAACGAAGTGGACTCAACACTCCATATTAAACGCATAAGAATATACCTGACTAGTAAGAATCTTAAAACCTATGGATTTATATGTCTCCGAAAGAGAATCAAGCGTGTGTACAGCGGCATAAACGCAGCAGTGATAGGACTGGTGAGGTTCGGTGAGCAAATGCAGACCCTTTGAAGTCATATTGCATGGTACCCATTCCATGGGTCTCAACTCTCCAGGTATAAGGGATTCTTCCTTAAGCTAAAACATGCATGTGGAACCCAGAGTATGATCCACCGTGTGATCGGGAAACGTGTTTAAATGTGTCTCAGTTTTCGTCCCCTGGTACTCTGGTGCAACATTCCAGACGCTTTACTAACACTCTCCCCACTTGGAGAGTCAGTGCCTTTAACCTCCTGTTTGGCCCAGTTTGCAATTTCTGTGGAAATTGAACAGGAATAGGGAGAACCAATGAGAGACTAGGTGGAGGTGTCCGGACGGGTAAATTTAACTCTCATTTCCCACCAGGAAGAGGAATTAACCAAAGGTTCAGCGTGCCATGCCGGAACCACACTAGGGCCAGAAGCAATCCTGCGGTGTTGCGGCCAGCTCACAAGAAAGCGAGTTGAAGAAAGGAGCTCAGGGGCACTGTAATTCACAAACCTGCAGAGTTATAAATGACAGCTATCTTCCAAAAATATATTGAAGTAAGGCTGCCAAGAGGAGTTGAAAGCGGAGCAGAATTGCACGAAACCAATTTCAGGAGGTAGACAGAAATTGCATGTAAAGCATAGGAAAAGAGGCAGAACGTCCACAATGATGCACTTGGCCAAAAAGGGCGTATGCGTTTTTTCCTGAATATATTCAGGAAAAAACGCATACGCCCTTTTTGGCCAACCAAGCAAGCTTGCAAAGGAAATCTGCACTACAATGAAGTCTCACTGCCCCCCGGTCAAAAGGGCCATCTGAATAAAGTGTAAAATCCAGAAAGGCAGGACAGGCCATGGAGAATGGGAGCCTTATGCTGATGGGCGGGATGTAAATTGCCAGCAGCCACTCTGGAGAAGTGTATGGTGTTTCCTGAAACATCCAAAAAACAAAGCAACAGAGCCTAGGGCACTTCCACTTATGGTCCTATAGCTTAGGGAAATTAAAATCAAAAAGACACAGCCACCCCAAAGTTTGGGACGGCTCTGTTTACAAGAACCTCGTTTACGGTACAAGTTCAATATCACAGAAAGCGAAAAATGGATAAAGAAGTTGTGGTACTTACGTACAATGCAATATCACTCAGCAATGAAATCTATGTCATCAGGCCCGTAGCAGCATAATGAGTGGATTCAGGTACGATGATTCTAAGTGAAATAAGTCACACAGAAAAAGAAACATCATAAGATATCACTACTACACGGAATGTAAACTTGGCTACACAAGAACTGAATTACAAAACAGAACAGGGTGTCAAATGTAGAAAACCAACTTATGCTTGCTTAAGGGGAAAGGTGAGTTGGGGTGCTGCATAAAACCAGAGATTGAAATTAGCACAGATACCGTTCCATAAGCCAAATATGTAATAGACAAGAGCTACTCCTTGCTCAACGAAGTGGACTCAACACCACATATTAAACGCCTAACAATATACCTGACTAGTAAGAATCTTAAAACCTATGGATTTATATGTCTCCGAAAGAGAATCAAACGTGTGTACAGTGGAATAAACGTAGCAGTGATAGGATTGCTGAGGTTCGGTGAGCAAATGCAGACCCTTTGAAGTCATATTGCATGGTACCCATTCCATGGGTCTCAACTCTCCATGTTTAAGGGATTCTTTCTTTAGCTAAAACATGCATGTGGAACCCAGAGTATGATCCACCATGTGATCGGAAAACGTGTTCAAATGTGTCTCAGTTTTCGTCCCCTGGTACTCGGGTGCAACATTCCAGACGCTTTACTAACACTCTCCTCACTTGGAGAGTCAGTGCCTTTAACCTCCTGTTTGGCCCAGTTTGCAATTTCTGTGGAAAATGAACAGGAATATGGAGAACCAATGAGAGACTAGGTGGAGGTGTCTGAACGGGCAAATTTAACTCTCATTTCCCACCAGGAAGAGGAATTAACCAAAGGCTCAACATGCCATGCCGGAACCAAACTAGGGCCTGAAGCAATCCTGCGGTGTTGCGGCCAGCTCACAAGAAAGCGAGTTGAAGAAAGGAGCTCAGGGGCACTGTAATTCACAAACCTGCAGAGTTATAAATGACAGCTATCTTCCAAAAATATATTGAAGTAAGGCAGCCAAGAGGAGTTGAAAGCGGGGCAGAATTGCAGGAAACCGATTTCAGGAGGTAGACTGGAATTGCATGTAAAACATAGGAAAAGAGACAAAACGTCCACAATGATGCACTTGGCCAAAAAGGGCGTATGCGTTTTTTCCTGAATATATTCAGGAAAAAATGCATACGCCCTTTTTGGCCAACCAAGCAAGCTTGCAAAGGAAATCTGCACTACAATGAAGTCTCACTGCCCCCATGGTCAAAAGGGCCATCTGAAAAAAGTGTAAAATCCAGAAAGGCAGGACAGGCCATGGAGAATGGGAGCCTTGTTATGCTGATGGGCGGATGTAAATTGCCAGCAGCCACTCTGGAGAAGTGTATGGTGTTTCCTGAAACATCCAAAAAACAAAGCAACAGAGCCTAGGGCACTTCCACTTATGGTCCTATAGCTTAGGGAAATTAAAATCAAAAAGACATAGCCACCCCAAAGTTTGGGACTGCTCTGTTTACAAGAACCTCGTTTACGGTACAAGTTCAATATCACAGAAAGCGAAAAATGGATAAAGAAGTTGTGGTACTTACGTACAATGCAATATCACTCAGCAATGAAATCTATGTCATCAGGCCTGTAGCAGCATAATGAGTGGATTCAGGTACGATGATTCTAAGTGAAATAAGTCACACAGAAAAAGAAACATCATAAGATATCACTACTACACGGAATGTAAACTTGGCTACACAAGAACTGAATTACAAAACAGAACAGGGTGTCAAATGTAGAAAACCAACTTATGCTTGCTTAAGGGGAAAGGTGAGTTGGGGTGCTGCATAAAACCAGAGATTGAAATTAGCACAGATACCGTTCCATAAGCCAAATATGTAATAGACAAGAGCTACTCCTTGCTCAACGAAGTGGACTCAACACCCCATATTAAACGCCTAAGAATATACCTGACTAGTAAGAATCTTAAAACCTATGGATTTATATGTCTCCGAAAGAGAATCAAGCGTGTGTACAGCGGCATAAACGCAGCAGTGATAGGACTGGTGAGGTTCGGTGAGCAAATGCAGACCCTTTGAAGTCATATTGCATGGTACCCATTCCATGGGTCTCAACTCTCCAGGTATAAGGTATTCTTCCTTAAGCTAAAACATGCATGTGGAACCCAGAGTATGATCCACCGTGTGATCGGGAAACGTGTTTAAATGTGTCTCAGTTTTCGTCCCCTGGTACTCGGGTGCAACATTCCAGACGCTTTACTAACACTCGCCTCACTTGGAGAGTCAGTGCCTTTAACCTCCTGTTTGGCCCAGTTTGCAATTTCTGTGGAAATTGAACAGGAATAGGGAGAACCAATGAGAGACTAGGAGGAGGTGTCCGGACGGACAAATTTAACTCTCATTTCCCACCAGGAAGAGGAATTAACCAAAGGTTCAGCGTGCCATGCCGGAACCACACTAGGGCCAGAAGCAATCCTGCGGTGTTGCGGCCAGCTCACAAGAAAGTGAGTTGAAGAAAGGAGCTCAGGGACACTGTAATTCACAAACCTGCAGTGTTATAAATGACAGCTATCTTCCAAAAATATATTGAAGTAAGGCTACCAAGAGGAGTTGAAAGCGGAGCAGTATTGCACGAAACCAATTTCAGGAGGTAGACTGGAATTGCATGTAAAGCATAGGAAAAGAGGCAGAACGTCCACAATGATGCACTTGGCCAAAAAGGGCGTATGCGTTTTTTCCTGAATATATTCAGGAAAAAACGCATACACCCTTTTTGGCCAACCAAGCAAGCTTGCAAAGGAAATCTGCACTACAATGAAGTCTCATTGCCCCCATGGTCAAAAGGGCCATCTGAAAAAAGTGTAAAATCCAGAAAGGCAGGACAGGCCATGGAGAATGGGAGCCTTGTTATGCTGATGGGCGGATGTAAATTGCCAGCAGCCACTCTGGAGAAGTGTATGGTGTTTCCTGAAACATCCAAAAAACAAAGCAACAGAGCCTAGGGCACTTCCACTTATGGTCCTATAGCTTAGGGAAATTAAAATCAAAAAGACACAGCCACCCCAAAGTTTGGGCCGGCTCTGTTTACAAGAACCTCGTTTACGGTACAAGTTCAATATCACAGAAAGCTAAAAATGGATAAAGAATTTGTGGTACTTACGTGCAATGCAATATCACTCAGCAATGAAATCTATGTCATCAGGCCCGTAGCAGCCTAATGAGTGGATTCAGGTACGATGATTCTAAGTGAAATAAATCACACAGAAAAAGAAACATCATAAGATATCACTACTACACGGAATGTAAACTTGGCTACACAAGAACTGAATTACAAAACAGAATAGGGTGTCAAATGTAGAAAACCAACTTATGCTTGCTTAAGGGGAAAGGTGAGTTGGGGTGGTGCATAAAACCAGAGATTGAAATTAGCACAGATACCGTTCCGTACACCAAATATGTAATAGAGAAGAGCTACTCCTTTCTCAACGAAGTGGACTCAACACCCTATAATAAACGCCTAAGCATATATCTGACTAGTAAGAATCTTAAAACCTATGGATTTATATGTCTCCAAAAGAGAATCTATCGTGTGTACAGTGGCATAAACGCAGCAGTGATAGGATTGGTGAGGTTCGGTGAGCAAATGCAGACCCTTTGTAGTCATATTGCATGGTACCCATTCCATGGGTCTCAACTCTCCAGGTTTAAGGGATTCTTCCTTCAGCTAAACATGCATGTGGAACCCAGAGTATGATCCACGGTGTGATCGGGAACCGTGTTCAAATGTGTCTCAATTTTTGTCCCCTGGTACTCGGGTGCAACATTCTGGATGCTTTACTAACACTCTCCCCACTTGGAGAGTCAGTGCCTTTAACCTCCTGTTTGGCCCAGTTTGCAATTTCTGCGTAAGATGAACAGGAAGAGGGAGAACCAATGAGAGACTAGCTGGAGGTGTCTGGATGGACAAATTTAACTCTCATTACCCACCAGGAAGAGGAATTAACCAAAGGCTCAGCGCGCCATGCCGGAAACAAACTAGGGCCTGAAGCAATCCTGCGGTGTTGCGGCCAGCTCACAAGGAAGCGAGTTGAAGAAAGGAGCTCAGGGGCACTGTAATTCACAAACCTGCAGAGTTATAAATGACAGCTATCGTCCTAAAATATATTGAAGGAAGGCTGCCAAGAGGACTTGAAAGCGGGTCAGAATTGCAGGAAACCGATTTCAGGAGGTACACAGGAATTGCATGTAAAGCATAGGAAAAGAGGTAGAACATCGACAATGATGCACTTGGCCAAAAAGGGCGTATGCGTTTTTTCCTGAATATATTCAGGAAAAAACGCATACGCAGTTTTTGGCCAACCAAGCAAGCTTGCAAAGGAAATCTGCACTACAATGAAGTCTCACTGCCCCCCGGTCAAAAGGGCTATCTGAAAAAAGTGTAAAATCCAGAAAGGCAGGACAGGCCATGGAGATCTGGGAGCCTTGTTATGCTGATGGGAAGGATGTAAGTTTCCAGCAGCCACTCTGGAGAAGTGTATGGTGTTTCCTGAAACATCCAAAAAACAAAGCAACAGAGCCTAGGGCATTTCCACTTATGGTCCTATAACTTAGGGAAATTAAAATCAAAAAGACACAGCCACCCCAAAGTTTGGGACGGCTCTGTTTACAAGAACATCGTTTACGGTACAAGTTAAATATCACAGAAAGCGAAAAATGGATAAAGAAGTTGTGGTAATTACGTACAATGCAATATCACTCAGCCATGAAATCTATGTCATCAGGCCCGTAGCAGCATAATGAGTGGATTCAGGTACGATGATTCTAAGTGAAATAAATCACACAGAAAAAGAAACATCATAAGATATCACTACTACACGGAATGTAAACTTGGCTACACAGGAACTGAATTACAAAACAGAACAGGGTGTCAAATGTAGAAAACCAACTTATGCTTGCTTAAGGGGAAAGGTGAGTTGGGGTTCAGCATAAAACCAGAGATTGAAATTAGCACAGATACCGTTCCGTACGCCAAATATGTAATAGACAAGAGCTACTCCTTGCTCAACGAAGTGGACTCAACACCCCATAATAAACGCCTAAGCATATATCTGACTAGTAAGAATCTTAAAACCTATGGATTTATATGTCTCCAAAAGAGAATGTATCGTATGTACAGTGGCATAAACGCAGCAGTGATAGGATTGGTGAGTTTCGGTGAGCAAATGCAGACCCTTGGAAGTCATATTGCATGGTACCCATTCCATGGGTCTCAACTCTCCATGTTTAAGGGATTCTTCCTTCAGCTAAATCATGCATGTGGAACCCAGAATATGATCCACCGTGTGATCGGGAAACGTGTTCAAATGTGTCTCAGTTTTCGTCCCCTGGTACTCGGGTGCAACATTCCAGACGCTTTACTAACACTCTCCCCACTTGGAGAGTCAGTGCCTTTAACCTCCTGTTTGGCCCAGTTTGCAATTTCTGTGGAACATGAACAGGAAGAGGGAGAACCAATGAGAGACTAGCTGGAGGTGTCCGGACGGGCAAATTTAACTCTCATTTCCCACCAGGAAGAGGAATTAACTAAAGGCTCAGCGTGCCATGCCGGAACCACACTAGGGCCCGAAGCAATCATGCGGTGTTGCGGCCAGCTCACAAGAAAGCGAGTTGAAGAAAGGAGCTCAGGGGCACTGTAATTCACAAACCTGCAGAGTTATAAATGACAGCTATCTTCCAAAAATATATTGAAGTAAGGCAGCCAAGAGGAGTTGAAAGCGGGGCAGAATTGCACGAAACCAATTTCAGGAGGTAGACTGGAATTGCATGTAAAGCATAGGAAAAGAGGCAGAACGTCCACAATGATGCACTTGGCCAAAAAGGGCGTATGCGTTTTTTCCTGAATATATTCAGGAAAAAACGCATACGCCCTTTTTGGCCAACCAAGCAAGCTTGCAAAGGAAATCTGCACTACAATGAAGTCTCACTGCCCCCCGGTCAAAAGGGCCATCTGAAAAAAGTGTAAAATCCAGAAAGGCAGGACAGGCCATGGAGAACTTGGAGCCTTGTTATGCTGATGGGCGGGATGTAAATTGCCAGCAGCCACTCTGGAGGAGTGTATGGTGTTTCCTGAAACATCCAAAAAACACAGCAACAGAGCCTACGGCACTTCCACTTATGGTCCTATAGCTTAGGGAAATTAAAATCCAAAAGACACAGCCACCCCAAAGTTTGGGACGGCTCTGTTTACAAGAACCTCGTTTACGGTACAAGTTCAATATCACAGAAAGCGAAAAATGGATAAAGAAGTTGTGGTACTTACGTACAATGCAATATCACTCAGCAATGAAATCTATGTCATCAGGCCCGTAGCAGCATAATGAGTGGATTCAGGTACGATGATTCTAAGTGAAATAAGTCACACAGAAAAAGAAACATCATAAGATATCACTACTACACGGAATGTAAACTTGGCTACACAAGAACTGAATTACAAAACAGAACAGGGTGTCAAATGTAGAAAACCAACTTATGCTTGCTTAAGGGGAAAGGTGAGTTGGGGTGCTGCATAAAACCAGAGATTGAAATTAGCACAGATACCGTTCCATAAGCCAAATATGTAATAGACAAGAGCTACTCCTTGCTCAACGAAGTGGACTCAACACCACATATTAAACGCCTAACAATATACCTGACTAGTAAGAATCTTAAAACCTATGGATTTATATGTCTCCGAAAGAGAATCAAACGTGTGTACAGTGGAATAAACGTAGCAGTGATAGGATTGCTGAGGTTCGGTGAGCAAATGCAGACCCTTTGAAGTCATATTGCATGGTACCCATTCCATGGGTCTCAACTCTCCATGTTTAAGGGATTCTTTCTTTAGCTAAAACATGCATGTGGAACCCAGAGTATGATCCACCATGTGATCGGAAAACGTGTTCAAATGTGTCTCAGTTTTCGTCCCCTGGTACTCGGGTGCAACATTCCAGACGCTTTACTAACACTCTCCTCACTTGGAGAGTCAGTGCCTTTAACCTCCTGTTTGGCCCAGTTTGCAATTTCTGTGGAAAATGAACAGGAATATGGAGAACCAATGAGAGACTAGGTGGAGGTGTCTGAACGGGCAAATTTAACTCTCATTTCCCACCAGGAAGAGGAATTAACCAAAGGCTCAACATGCCATGCCGGAACCAAAATAGGGCCTGAAGCAATCCTGCGGTGTTGCGGCCAGCTCACAAGAAAGCGAGTTGAAGAAAGGAGCTCAGGGGCACTGTAATTCACAAACCTGCAGAGTTATAAATGACAGCTATCTTCCAAAAATATATTGAAGTAAGGCAGCCAAGAGGAGTTGAAAGCGGGGCAGAATTGCAGGAAACCGATTTCAGGAGGTAGACTGGAATTGCATGTAAAACATAGGAAAAGAGACAAAACGTCCACAATGATGCACTTGGCCAAAAAGGGCGTATGCGTTTTTTCCTGAATATATTCAGGAAAAAATGCATACGCCCTTTTTGGCCAACCAAGCAAGCTTGCAAAGGAAATCTGCACTACAATGAAGTCTCACTGCCCCCATGGTCAAAAGGGCCATCTGAAAAAAGTGTAAAATCCAGAAAGGCAGGACAGGCCATGGAGAATGGGAGCCTTGTTATGCTGATGGGCGGATGTAAATTGCCAGCAGCCACTCTGGAGAAGTGTATGGTGTTTCCTGAAACATCCAAAAAACAAAGCAACAGAGCCTAGGGCACTTCCACTTATGGTCCTATAGCTTAGGGAAATTAAAATCAAAAAGACATAGCCACCCCAAAGTTTGGGACTGCTCTGTTTACAAGAACCTCGTTTACGGTACAAGTTCAATATCACAGAAAGCGAAAAATGGATAAAGAAGTTGTGGTACTTACGTACAATGCAATATCACTCAGCAATGAAATCTATGTCATCAGGCCTGTAGCAGCATAATGAGTGGATTCAGGTACGATGATTCTAAGTGAAATAAGTCACACAGAAAAAGAAACATCATAAGATATCACTACTACACGGAATGTAAACTTGGCTACACAAGAACTGAATTACAAAACAGAACAGGGTGTCAAATGTAGAAAACCAACTTATGCTTGCTTAAGGGGAAAGGTGAGTTGGGGTGCTGCATAAAACCAGAGATTGAAATTAGCACAGATACCGTTCCATAAGCCAAATATGTAATAGACAAGAGCTACTCCTTGCTCAACGAAGTGGACTCAACACCCCATATTAAACGCCTAAGAATATACCTGACTAGTAAGAATCTTAAAACCTATGGATTTATATGTCTCCGAAAGAGAATCAAGCGTGTGTACAGCGGCATAAACGCAGCAGTGATAGGACTGGTGAGGTTCGGTGAGCAAATGCAGACCCTTTGAAGTCATATTGCATGGTACCCATTCCATGGGTCTCAACTCTCCAGGTATAAGGTATTCTTCCTTAAGCTAAAACATGCATGTGGAACCCAGAGTATGATCCACCGTGTGATCGGGAAACGTGTTTAAATGTGTCTCAGTTTTCGTCCCCTGGTACTCGGGTGCAACATTCCAGACGCTTTACTAACACTCGCCTCACTTGGAGAGTCAGTGCCTTTAACCTCCTGTTTGGCCCAGTTTGCAATTTCTGTGGAAATTGAACAGGAATAGGGAGAACCAATGAGAGACTAGGAGGAGGTGTCCGGACGGACAAATTTAACTCTCATTTCCCACCAGGAAGAGGAATTAACCAAAGGTTCAGCGTGCCATGCCGGAATCACACTAGGGCCAGAAGCAATCCTGCGGTGTTGCGGCCAGCTCACAAGAAAGCGAGTTGAAGAAAGGAGCTCAGGGACACTGTAATTCACAAACCTGCAGTGTTATAAATGACAGCTATCTTCCAAAAATATATTGAAGTAAGGCTACCAAGAGGAGTTGAAAGCGGAGCAGTATTGCACGAAACCAATTTCAGGAGGTAGACTGGAATTGCATGTAAAGCATAGGAAAAGAGGCAGAACGTCCACAATGATGCACTTGGCCAAAAAGGGCGTATGCGTTTTTTCCTGAATATATTCAGGAAAAAACGCATACGCCCTTTTTGGCCAACCAAGCAAGCTTGCAAAGGAAATCTGCACTACAATGAAGTCTCATTGCCCCCATGGTCAAAAGGGCCATCTGAAAAAAGTGTAAAATCCAGAAAGGCAGGACAGGCCATGGAGAATGGGAGCCTTGTTATGCTGATGGGCGGATGTAAATTGCCAGCAGCCACTCTGGAGAAGTGTATGGTGTTTCCTGAAACATCCAAAAAACAAAGCAACAGAGCCTAGGGCACTTCCACTTATGGTCCTATAGCTTAGGGAAATTAAAATCAAAAAGACACAGCCACCCCAAAGTTTGGGCCGGCTCTGTTTACAAGAACCTCGTTTACGGTACAAGTTCAATATCACAGAAAGCTAAAAATGGATAAAGAATTTGTGGTACTTACGTACAATGCAATATCACTCAGCAATGAAATCTATGTCATCAGGCCCGTAGCAGCCTAATGAGTGGATTCAGGTACGATGATTCTAAGTGAAATAAATCACACAGAAAAAGAAACATCATAAGATATCACTACTACACGGAATGTAAACTTGGCTACACAAGAACTGAATTACAAAACAGAACAGGGTGTCAAATGTAGAAAACCAACTTATGCTTGCTTAAGGGGAAAGGTGAGTTGGGGTGGTGCATAAAACCAGAGATTGAAATTAGCACAGATACCCTTCCGTACACCAAATATGTAATAGAGAAGAGCTACTCCTTGCTCAACGAAGTGGACTCAACACCCTATAATAAACGCCTAAGCATATATCTGACTAGTAAGAATCTTAAAACCTATGGATTTATATGTCTCCAAAAGAGAATCTATCGTGTGTACAGTGGCATAAACGCAGCAGTGATAGGATTGGTGAGGTTCGGTGAGCAAATGCAGACCCTTTGTAGTCATATTGCATGGTACCCATTCCATGGGTCTCAACTCTCCAGGTTTAAGGGATTCTTCCTTCAGCTAAACATGCATGTGGAACCCAGAGTATGATCCACGGTGTGATCGGGAACCGTGTTCAAATGTGTCTCAATTTTCGTCCCCTGGTACTCGGGTGCAACATTCTGGATGCTTTACTAACACTCTCCCCACTTGGAGAGTCAGTGCCTTTAACCTCCTGTTTGGCCCAGTTTGCAATTTCTGCGTAAGATGAACAGGAAGAGGGAGAACCAATGAGAGACTACCTGGAGGTGTCTGGATGGACAAATTTAACTCTCATTACCCACCAGGAAGAGGAATTAACCAAAGGCTCAGCGCGCCATGCCGGAAACAAACTAGGGCCTGAAGCAATCCTGCGGTGTTGCGGCCAGCTCACAAGGAAGCGAGTTGAAGAAAGGAGCTCAGGGGCACTGTAATTCACAAACCTGCAGAGTTATAAATGACAGCTATCGTCCTAAAATATATTGAAGGAAGGCTGCCAAGAGGACTTGAAAGCGGGTCAGAATTGCAGGAAACCGATTTCAGGAGGTACACAGGAATTGCATGTAAAGCATAGGAAAAGAGGCAGAAGGTCCACAATGATGCACTTGGCCTAAAAGGGCGTATGCGTTTTATCCTGAATATATTCAGGAAAAAACGCATACGCACTTTTTGGCCAACCAAGCAAGCTTGCAAAGGAAATCTGCACTACAATGAAGTCTCACTGCACCCCGGTCAAAAGGGCTATCTGAAAAAAGTGTAAAATCCAGAAAGGCAGGACAGGCCATGGAGATCTGGGAGCCTTGTTATGCTGATGGGAAGGATGTAAGTTTCCAGCAGCCACTCTGGAGAAGTGTATGGTGTTTCCTGAAACATCCAAAAAACAAAGCAACAGAGCCTAGGGCATTTCCACTTATGGTCCTATAACTTAGGGAAATTAAAATCAAAAAGACACAGCCACCCCAAAGTTTGGGACGGCTCTGTTTACAAGAACCTCGTTTACGGTACAAGTTCAATATCACATAAAGCGAAAAATGGATAAAGAAGTTGTGGTAATTACGTACAATGCAATATCACTCAGCCATGAAATCTATATCATCAGGCCCGTAGCAGCATAATGAGTGGATTCAGGTACGATGATTCTAAGTGAAATAAATCACACAGAAAAAGAAACATCATAAGATATCACTACTACACGGAATGTAAACTTGGCTACACAGGAACTGAATTACAAAACAGAACAGGGTGTCAAATGTAGAAAACCAACTTATGCTTGCTTAAGGGGAAAGGTGAGTTGGGGTTCAGCATAAAACCAGAGATTGAAATTAGCACACATACCGTTCCGTACGCCAAATATGTAATAGACAAGAGCTACTCCTTGCTCAACGAAGTGGACTCAACACCCCATAATAAACGCCTAAGCATATATCTGACTAGTAAGAATCTTAAAACCTATGGATTTATATGTCTCCAAAAGAGAATGTATCGTATGTACAGTGGCATAAACGCAGCAGTGATAGGATTGGTGAGTTTCGGTGAGCAAATGCAGACCCTTGGAAGTCATATTGCATGGTACCCATTCCATGGGTCTCAACTCTCCATGTTTAAGGGATTCTTCCTTCAGCTAAATCATGCATGTGGAACCCAGAATATGATCCACCGTGTGATCGGGAAACGTGTTCAAATGTGTCTCAGTTTTCGTCCCCTGGTACTCGGGTGCAACATTCCAGACGCTTTACTAACACTCTCCCAACTTGGAGAGTCAGTGCCTTTAACCTCCTGTTTGGCCCAGTTTGCAATTTCTGTGGAACATGAACAGGAAGAGGGAGAACCAATGAGAGACTAGCTGGAGGTGTCCGGACGGGCAAATTTAACTCTCATTTCCCACCAGGAAGAGGAATCAACTAAAGGCTCAGCGTGCCATGCCGGAACCACACTAGGGCCCGAAGCAATCCTGCGGTGTTGCGGCCAGCTCACAAGAAAGCGAGTTGAAGAAAGGAGCTCAGGGGCACTGTAATTCACAAACCTGCAGAGTTATAAATGACAGCTATCATCCAAAAATATATTGAAGTAAGGCAGCCAAGAGGAGTTGAAAGCGGGGCAGAATTGCACGAAACCAATTTCAGGAGGTAGACTGGAATTGCATGTAAAGCATAGGAAAAGAGGCAGAACGTCCACAATGATGCACTTGGCCAAAAAGGGCGTATGCGTTTTTTCCTGAATATATTCAGGAAAAAACGCATACGCCCTTTTTGGCCAACCAAGCAAGCTTGCAAAGGAAATCTGCACTACAATGAAGTCTCACTGCCCCCCGGTCAAAAGGGCCATCTGAAAAAAGTGTAAAATCCAGAAAGGCAGGACAGGCCATGGAGAACTTGGAGCCTTGTTATGCTGATGGGCGGGATGTAAATTGCCAGCAGCCACTCTGGAGAAGTGTATGGTGTTTCCTGAAACATCCAAAAAACAAAGCAACAGAGCCTAGGGCACATCCACTTACGGTCCTATAGCTTAGGGAAATTAAAATCAAAAAGACACAGCCACCCCAAAGTTTGGGACGGCTGTGTTTACAAGAACCTCGTTTACCGTACAAGTTCAATATCACAGAAAGCGAAAAATGGATAAAGAAGTTGTGGTACTTACGTACAATGCAATATCTCTCAGCAATGATATCTATATCTTCAGGCCCTTAGCAGCATAATGAGTGGATTCAGGTACGATGATTCTAAGTGAAATAAGTCACACACAAAAAGAAACATCATAAGATATCACTACTACACGGAATGTAAGCTTGGCTACACAAGAACTGAATTACAAAACAGAACAGGGTGTCAAATGTAGAAAACCAACTAATGCTTGCTTAAGGGGAAAGGTGAGTTGGGGTGCTGCATAAAACCAGAGATTGAAATTAGCACAGATACCTTTCCATCAGCCAAATATGTAATAGACAAGAGCTACTCCTTGCTCAACGAAGTGGACTCAACACCCCATATTAAACGCCTAAGAATATACCTGACTAGTAAGAATCTTAAAACCTATGGATTTATATGTCTCCGAAAGAGAATCAAGCATGTGTACAGCGGCATAAACGCAGCAGTGATAGAACTGGTGAGGTTCCGTGAGCAAATGCAGACCCTTTGAAGTCATATTGCATGGTACCCATTCCATGGGTCTCAACTCTCCAGGTTTAATGGATTCTTCCTTCAGCTAAAACATGCATGTGGAACCCAGAGTATGATCCACCGTGTGAGCGGGAAACGTGTTCAATGTTTCTCAGTTTTCGTCCCCTTGTAATCGGGTGCAACAATCCAGACGCTTTACTAACACTCTCCCCACTTGGAGAGTGAGTGCCTTTAACCTCCTGTTTGGCCCAGTTTGCAATTTCTGCGAAAGATGAACAGGAAGAGGGAGAACGAAGGAGAGACTAGGTGGAGGTGTCTGGATGGGCAAATTTAACTCTCATTTTCCACCAGGTAGAGGAATTAACCAAAGGCTCAGCGTGCCATGCCGGAACCAAACTAGGGCCTGAAGCAATCCTGCAGTGTTGCGGCCAGCTCACAAGAAAGCGAGTTGAAGAAAGGAGCTCAGGGGGACTGTAATTCACAAACCTGCAGAGTTATAAGTAACAGTTATCGTCCAAAAATATATTGAAGTAAGGCTGCCAAGAGGACTTGAAAGCGGGCCAGAATACAGGAAATCGATTTCAGGAGGTAGACTGGAATTGCATGTAAAGCATAGGAAAAGAGGCAGAAGGTCCACAATGATGCACTTGGCCAAAAAGGGCGTATGCGTTTTTTCCTGAGGAAAAAACGCATACGCCCTTTTTGGCCAACCAAGCAAGCTTGCAAAGGAAATCTGCACTACCATGAAGTCTCACTGACCCCGGTCAAAAGGGCCATGTGAAAAAAGTGTAAAATCCAGAAAGGCAGGACAGGCCATGGAGAACTGGGAGCCTTGTTATGCTAATGGGCGGGATGTAAATTGCCAGCAGCCACTCTGGAGAAGTGTATGGTGTTTCCTGAAACATCCAAAAAACAAAGCAACAGAGCCTAGGGCACTTCCACTTATGGTCTTATAGCTTAGGGAAATTAAAATCAAAAAGACACAGCTACCCCAAAGTTTGGGACGGCTCTGTTTACAAGAACCTCGTTTAGGGTACAAGTTCAATATCACAGAAAGCGAAAAATGGATAAAGAAATTGTGGTACTTACGTACAATGCAATATCACTCAGCAATGAAATCTATGTTTTCAGGCCCGTAGCAGCATAATGAGTGGATTCAGGTACGATGATTCTAAGTGAAATAAGTCACACAGAAAAAGAAACATCATAAGATATCACTACTACACGGAATGTAAACTTGGCTACACAGAAACTGAATTACAAAACAGAACAGGGTGTCAAATGTAGAAAACCAACTTATGCTTGCTTAAGGGGAAAGGTGAGTTGGGGTGCTACATAAAACCAGAGATTGAAATTAGCACAGATACCGTTCCATAAGCCAAATATGTAATAGACAAGAGCTACTCCTTGCTCAACGAAGTGGACTCAACACCCCATATTAAACGCCTAAGAATATACCTGACTAGTAAGAATCTTAAAACCTATGGATTTATATGTCTCCGAAAGAGAATCAAGCGTGTGTACAGCGGCATAAACGCAGCAGTGATAGGACTGGTGAGGTTCGGTGAGCAAATGCAGACCCTTTGAAGTCATATTGCATGGTACCCATTCCATGGGTCTCAACTCTCCATGTTTAAGGGATTCTTCCTTCAGCTAAAACATGCATGTGGAACCCAGAGTATGATCCACCGTGTGATCGGGAAACGTGTTCAAATGTGTCTCAGTTTTCGTCCCCTGGTACTCGGGTGCAACATTCCAGACGCTTTACTAACACTCTCCCCACTTGGAGAGTCGGTGCCTTTAACCTCCTGTTTGGCCCAGTTTGCAATTTCTGTGGAAAATGAACAGGAATAGGGAGAACCAAGGAGAGACTAGCTGGAGGTGTCCGGACGGGGAAATTTAACTCTCATTTCCCACCAGGAAGAGGAATTAACCAAAGGCTCAGCGTGCCATGCCGGAACCACACTAGGGCCAGAAGCAATCCTGCGGTGTTGCGGCCAGCTCACAAGAAAGCGAGTTGAAGAAAGGAGCTCAGGGACACTGTAATTCACAAACCTGCAGAGTTATAAATGACACCTAGTGTCCAAAAATATATTGAAGTAAGGCTGCCAAGAGGAGTTGAAAGGGGGGCAGAATTGCAGGAAACCGATTTTAGGAGGTAGACTGGAATTGCATGTAAAGCATAGGAAAAGAGGCAGAACGTCCACAATGATGCACTTGGCCAAAAAGCGAGTATGCGTATTTTCCTGAATATATTCAGGAAAAAACGCATACGACCTTTTTGGCCAACCAAGCAAGCTTGCAAAGGAAATCTGCACTACAATGAAGTCTCACTGCCCCCCGGTCAAAAGGGCCATCTGAAAAAAGTGTAAAATCCAGAAAGGCAGGACAGGCCATGGAGAACTGGGAGCCTTGTTATGCTGATGGGCGGGATGTAAATTGCCAACAGCCACTCTGGAGAAGTGTATGGTGTTTCCTGAAACATCCAAAAAACAAAGCAACAGAGCCTAGGGCACTTCCACTTATGGTCCTATAGCTTAGGGAAATTAAAATCAAAAAGACACAGCCACCCCAAAGTTTGGGACGGCTGTGTTTACAAGAACCTCTTTTACCGCACAAGTTCAATATCACAGAAAGTGAAAAATGGATAAAGAAGTTGTGGTACTTACGTACAATGCAATATCACTCAGCAATGAAATCTATATCATCAGGCCCGTAGCAGCATAATGAGTGGATTCAGGTACGATGATTCTAAGTGAAATAAGTCACACAGAAAAAGAAACATCATAAGATATCACTACTGCACGGAATGTAAACTTGGCTACACAGGAACTGAATTACAAAACAGAAGAGGGTGTCAAATGTAGAAAACCAACTTATGCTTGCTTAAGTGGAAAGGTGAGTTGGGGTGCTGCATAAAACCAGAGATTGAAATTAGCACAGATACCGTTCCATAAGCCAAATATGTAATAGACAAGAGCTACTCCTTGCTCAACGAAGTGGACTCAACACCCCACATTAAACGCCTAAGAATATACCTGACTAGTAATAATCTTAAAACCTAAGGATTTATATGTCTCCGAAAGAGAATCAAGCGTGTGTACAGCGGCATAAACGCAGCAGTGATAGGATTGGTGAGGTTCGGTGAGCAAATGCAGACCCTTTGAAGTCATATTGCATGGTACCCATTCCATGGGTCTCAACTCTCCATGTTTAAGGGATTCTTCCTTCAGCTAAAACATGCATGTGGAACCCAGAGTATGATCCACCGTGTGATCGGGAAACGTGTTCAAATGTGTCTCAGTTTTCGTCCCCTGGTACTCGGGTGCAACATTCCAGACGCTTTACTAACACTCTCCCCACTTGGAGAGTCAGTGCCTTTAACCTCCTGTTTGGCCCAGTTTGCAATTTCTGTGGAACATGAACAGGAAGAGGGAGAAGCAATGAGAGACTAGGTGGAGGTGTCCGGACGAGCAAATTTAACTCTCATTTCCCACCAGGAAGAGGAATTAACCAAAGGCTCAGCGTGCCATGCCGGAACCAAACTAGGGCCTGAAGCAATCCTGCGGTGTTGCGGCCAGCTCACAAGAAAGCGAGTTGAAGAAAGGAGCTCAGGGGCACTGTAATTCACAAACCTGCAGAGTTATAAATGACAGCTATCGTCCTAAAATATATTGAAGGAAGGCTGCCAAGAGGACTTGAAAGCGGGGCAGAATTGCAGGAAACCGATTTTAGGAGGTAGACTGGAATTGCATGTAAAGCATAGGAAAAGAGACAGAAGGTCCACAATGATGCACTTGGCCTAAAAGGGCGTATGCGTTTTTTCCTCAGGAAAAAACGCATACGCCCTTTTTGGCCAACCAAGCAAGCTTGCAAAGGAAATCTGCACTACAATGAAGTCTCACTGCCCCCCGGTCAAAAGGGCTATCTGAAAAAACTGTAAAATCCAGAAAGGCAGGACAGGCCATGGAGATCTGGGAGCCTTGTTATGCTGATGGGTGGGATGTAAATTGCCAACAGCCACTCTGAAGAAGTGTATGGTGTTTCCTGAAACATCAAAAAAACAAAGCAACAGAGCCTAGGGCACTTCCACTTATGGTCCTATAGCTTAGGGAAATTAAAATCAAAAAGACACAGTCACCCCAAAGTTTGGGCCGGCTCTGTTTACAACAACCTCGTTTACGGTACAAGTTCAATATCACAGAAAGGGAAAAATGGTAAAGAAGTTATAGTACTTACGTACAATGCAATATCACTTAGCAATGAAATCTATGTCATCAGGCCCGTAGCAGCATAATGAGTGGATTCAGGTACGATGATTCTAAGTGAAATAAGTCACACAGAAAAAGAAACATCATAAGATATCACTACTACACGGAATTTAAACTTGGCTACCCAGGAACTGAATTACAAAACAGAACAGGGTCTCAAATGTAGAAAACCAACTTATGCTTGCTTAAGGGGAAAGGAGAGTTGGGGTGCGGCATAAAAACAGAGATTGAAATTAGCACAGATACGGTTACATAAGCCAAATATGTAATAGACAAGAGCTACTCCTTGCTCAACGAAGTGGACTCAACACCCCATATTAAACGCCTAAGAATATACCTGACTAAAAAGAATCTTAAAACCTATGGATTTATATGTCTCTGAAAGAGAATCAAGCGTGTGTACAGTGGCATAAACGCAGCAGTAATAGGATTGGTGAGGTTAGGTGAGCAAATGCAGACTCTTTGAAGTCATACTGCATGGTACCCATTCCATGGGTCTCAACTCTCCAGGTATAAGGGATTCTTCCTTCAGCTAAAACATGCATGTGGAACCCAGAGTATGATCCACCGTGTGATCGGGAAACGTGTTCAAATGTGTCTCAGTTTTCATCCCCTGGTACTCGGGTGCAACATTCCAGACGCTTTACTAACACTCTCCCCACTTGGAGAGTCAGTGCCTTTAACCTCCTGTTTGGCCCAGTTTGCAATTTCTGCGTAAGATGAACAGGAAGAGGGAGAACCAATGAAAGACTACCTGGAGGTGTCTGGACGGGCAAATTTAACTCTCATTTCCCACCAGGAAGAGGAATTAACCAAAGGCTCAGCATGTGATGCCGGAACCAAACTAGGGCCTGAAGCAATCCTGCGGTGTTGCGGCCAGCTCACAAGAAAGCGAGTTGAAGAAAGGAGCTAAGGGGCACTGTAATTCACAAACCTGCAGAGTTATAAATGACAGCTATCGTCCAAAAATATATTGAAGGAAGGCTGCAAAGAGGACTTGAAAGCGGGGCAGAATTGTAGGAAACCGATTTCAGGAGGTAGACTGGAATTGCATGTAAAGTATAGGAAAAGAGGCAGAACGTCCACAATGATGCACTTGGCCAAAAAGGGCATATGCGTTTTTTCCTGAATATATTCAAGAAAAAACGTATACGCCCTTTTTGGCCAACCAAGCAAGCTTGCAAAGGAAATCTGCACTACAATGAAGTCTCACTGCTCCCCGGTCAAAAGGGCTATCTGAAAAAAGTGTAAAATCCAGAAAGGCAGGACAGGCCATGGAGAACTGGGAGCCTTGTTATGCTGATGGGTGGGATGTAAATTGCCAACAGCCACTCTGGAGAAGTGTATGGTGTTTCCTGAAACATCAAAAAAACAAAGCAACAGAGCCTAGGTCACTTCCACTTATGGTCCTATAGCTTAGGGAAATTAAAATCAAAAAGACACAGCCACCCCAAAGTTTGGACCGTCTCTGTTTACAACAACCTCTTTTACGGTACAAGTTCAATATCACAGAAAGCGAAAAATGGATAAAGAAGTTGTGGTACTTACGTACAATGCAATATCACTCAGCAATGAAATCTATGTCATGAGGCCCGTAGCAGCATAATGAGTGGATTCAGGTAGTGACACATCCCCATTGGGATGGGAACCTGGCAGGAGTGGCTTTGCACCACTTAGCACATATCAGAAAATGTTAGGAGCCCAGCAGTTAGGGCCTGACGCCAGGGGGCCCTCATAACTGAGGGGAGGAGACTCCCAGCAGGTTCCAACTGCCAACAGAGGGCCCACGTCTACAAGGTGGCATGCGCCAGCCAGGCAGTAGTGACCTCACAGCAGAGGGCCTATCTCACAGAAGGGTGAGGAACCGAGGCAGGATGAGACTCTCACCAGAGGGCCCACAACACCAAGGGGATGGGAACCAGTCAGGACTGTCCTCCCACCAGTGGGGCCACATCATCGAAAGGTGCGGAACCCAGCACATGTGGCCTCAAATCAGAGGACACATATCACAAAGGGAATGGGAGTGAGGCGGGCAGGAGTAGCCTAAAAACAGAGGGCCCAAAGAATAAGAAAGGTGAGGAATCCAGCAGTTGGAACCTCCCAGCAGGCGGCCCAGAGCACAGAAGCTATGGGATGCAGGCAGGAGTGAACTAACAGCAGAGAGCCCACATCATGAAACTGTGAGCAACCCAGGCTTTGGGACCTCAGAGCAGAAGGCCCACACCCCAATGGAGATGTGAACCTGGCTGGAGTGTCCTCGCACCACTGGGCGCACATCACAAAATGTGGGGAGCCCAGCAGTTAGGGCCTGATGCCAGAGGGCCCTCATCACCGAGGAGAGGAGGCTCCCAGCAGGCTCCAAGTGCCACCAGAGGGCTCATGTCCACAAGGCGAGGTGAGCAAGCCAGGCAAGAGTGACCTCACATCAGACGGCCTACCTCACAGATGGGTGAGGAACCCAGCCAGGATCAGACTCTCAACAGAGGGCCCACATCACCAAGGGGATGTGAACCAGGCAGGAGTCTCCTAAGACCATTGGTCCCACATCATCGAAAGGTGAGGAACCCAGCACATGTGGCCTCAAACCAGACGACACACATCACGAAGGGGCTGGGAGTGAGGCAGGCAGGAGGATCCTCACAACAGAGGGCCCAAAAAATTAAAAAAGTGAGGAATCCAGCAGTTGGAACCTCCCAGCAGGCAGCCAAGAGCACAGAGGCTATGGGATCCAGGCTTCTGTGAACTAACACCAGAGAGCCCACATCATGAAAATGTGAACAACCCAGCCGTTGGGACCTCAGAGCAGAAGGCCCACATCCCCATGGAGATGGGATCCTAAGAGGAGTGCCAAAGCATCACTGGGCTCCCTAAGAAAAGTTGGTGAGCCCAGCAGTTAGGGCCTGACGCAAGAGGGCCCTCATCACCGGGGGGAAGAGATTCCCAGCACGCTCCAACTGCCACCACACGGCTGACTTCACCAAGGCAATGTGTGCCAACCATGCAGGAGTGACCTATCAGCAGAGGGTCTCCCTCACAGGTGGGTGAGGAACAAAGCCAGGAACAGACTCTCACCAGGGGGTCCACATAACCACGTGGATGAGAACCAAGCAGGAGTGTCCTCACACTAGTGGGGCCACATCATTGAAAGGTGAGGAACCCAGCAAAAGTGGCCACAAACCAGAGGACCCACATCACCAAGGGGTTGAGAGTGAGGTAGGTGTCTGGACGGGCATATTTAACACTCATTTCCCACCAGGAAGAGGAATTAACCAAAGGCTCAGCGTGCCCTGCCAGAAGCAGATTAGGGCCTGAAGCAGTCTTGCGGGTTTGCGGCCAGCTCACAAGAAAGCGAGTTGAAGAAAGGAGCTCAGGGGCCCTGTAATTCACAAACCTGCAGAGTTATAAATGACAGATAACGTCCAAAAATATATTGAAGTAAGGCTGCGAAGAGGACTTGAAAGCGGGGCAGAATTGCAGGAAACCGATTTCAGGAGGTAGACTGGATTTGCATTTAAAGCATAGGAAAAGAGGCAGAACATCGACAATGATGCACTTGGCAACAAAGGGCGTATGAGTTTGTTCCTGAATATATTCAGGAAAAAACACATACGCCCTTTTTGGCAAACCAAGCAAGCTTGCAATGGAAATCCGAACTACTATGAAGTGTCACTTCCCCCCGGTCTAAAGGGCCATCTGAGAAAAGTGTAAAATCCAGAAAGGCAAGACAGGCCATGGGGAAAAAGGAGCCTTGTTATGCTGATGGGCGGGATGTACATTGCCAACAGCCACTCTGGAGAAGTGTATGGTGTTTCCTGATACATCTGAAAAACAAAGCAACAGAGTCTAGGGCATTTCCACTTATGGTCCTATACCTTAGGGAAATTAAAATCAAAAAGACACAGCCACCCCAAAATTTACAACGGCTCTGTTTACAGGAGCCTCTTCTACAGTACAAGTTAAATATCCCAGAGAACAAATAATTGATAAAGAAGTTGCGGTACTTACGTACAACAGAATACCACTCAGCAATGAAATCTGTGTCACCAGGCCTGTACCAGCATAATGAGTGGATTGAGGCATGATGATTCTAAGTGAAATAAGTCACACAGAAAAAGAAACATCATAAGGTATCACTAATGCACGGAATGTAAACTTGGCTACACATGAACTGAATTACAAAACAGAACAGGGTCTCAAGTTTAGAAAACCAACTTATGCTTGCTTAAGGGGAAAGGTGAGTTGGGGTGCTGCATAAAACCAGAGTTTGAAATTAGCACAGATACCGTTCCATAAGCCAAATATGTAATAGACAAGACCTACCCCTTGCTCAACGAAATGGACTCAACAATGAGGTATCACCTCACACCTGTTAGAATGGGCATCATCTGAAAATCTACAAACAACAAATGCTGGAAAGGGTGTGGAGAAAAGGAAGCCTCTTCCACTATTGTTGGGAATATAAATTGATACAGTCACTATGGAGAACAATATGGAGTTTCTTAAGAAACTAATAATAGAATTACCATATGATACAGCAATCCCAGGACTGGACATATACCCAGACAAAACCATAAATCAAAAAGAGACATTCACCGCAATGTTCATTGCATCACTATTTACAATATCGAGGTAATGGAAGCAACCTAAATGCCCACAGACAGACGAATGCATAAAGCTGTGGTACATATATAAAATGGAATATTACTAAGCCATGAAAGGAATGAAATTGGGTCATTTGTAGAGACGTCGATGGATCTAGAGACTGTCATACAGAGTGAAGTAAGTCAGAAAGAGAAAAACAAATCTTGTATATTCATGCATATATGTGGAGCCTAGAAAAACTGTACAGATTAACCGTTTTGCAAGGCATAAATAGAGCAACAGATGTAGACAACAATCGTATGGACAACAAGGGGGGAAAGCTCTTGAGGGGTGGTGGTGGGAGGAGTTGAGAGATTGGGATTGGCATGTAAACATTTATATGTATAAAGTAGATAACCAATGAGAACCTGCTGTATAAAAATATAAAATAAAATTCAAAATTTAAAAGAAATAAAATTTAAAAAATAAAACAGAAAAAACAATTATTCCCTTCACATACATGTATTTATATGAATAAATTATTTCCATGCTTATATCTGTAAATACAAAAAAGAGGAATAAAATCTACCTTGAACCAAAAACGAAAAAGAGAAAAAAAAAAAACAGAACCCACCAGTTACTCAGAGGAAAACCGTATCAGGGCACTTGCTCCAGTTGTAAACAATTCTGAAGTTGGTCAGTGGTGGGGAATCGTCTCCCATTCAGCCAGCAGCCCCCACACAACAAGCGTCCTCATTGCAAAGCTGGGGCACCGTGCCGAGGCATCTGTGAGTAAACGTGAGCTGAGCCCCAGGCCACTTGCTGCTGAACTGTTCCCACCCTTCCCAGGTAAAACACCTGAATATATACAAGGACTTGAAAGCCTAGAGGAAGGGCCATGGAGCCACACGAGTGACAGCATGCCAGCTGACTTGGTGCCTGCAGGCCAGCCAGGATGGTCCTGGCCCTGGGTGCTCTTCTGGAAGATTTCCATTTTCCTGCCTGAGATACCCGTCCTGTCCCTGCCCCCACTGCTTTTTTCCTTCCTCACCTCTGCCCAGGGAGAAATTCCAGCAGCAGGTATGGGTGACACATCCTCTTCTTTAGCAGGTGGCAGCCTGGCAACTGCTGCAGAAAGTCCAGCAGAGCCCCACTCACACTGGGCCACCCACAAAGCCGTGGCCTCTCACTCCCTCCCACCAGCCCAGCCCCGAGACTGCTGACAGGGCAGAGAAAATGGCGTCAGGCACAGCTGCAGGGGCTTTTGCTGCCTGGAGTGGTATTTATATTGATCTCAACCCAGGCACACCTGGGGAGGGCTGGCCGGCATGGTAAGGCTGCCCAGGTAGCCAATCATCACCCCTCAGGGGCTCACAGTTGCAGAAAATGGAACTTGCTGAACCGGCCAGGTCCAAGGAACAGGTGTGGGCTCCTGAGAGTCAGGATAGACAAGGGGCTGCAGCTTTGGCTTGTTTTCTAATCATTTTATCTGGCCCATGAGTGGGAGACAACTTCAAGAAAACCCTCTCCTAATGAGAGGAACCCAGGAGTCAGGGAGAGGAGGGGTGGGTGGTGGTTGGAGACAGAGGCCTGGTGCCCTGGGTGCAGTGGAAGTCTCTGGAAGACCAGGTGGAGGGAGGCCACACAGAGTGATGCCCAGGGTCACAGACCTGTCGGAGCTGCTGTTTGTTAGTTCAAGTCCTGCTCTGAGGTGCTCTGTGTCAGCTCTGAGCGACAGGTGAGCTGGGGGTGCTCTTCAATGAGGGCTATGTGCACGGTTCCTGTGTGCCCAGCCCTGCCACGGTACCTGCAAGGGTAGCTCTGTATCCTGGGAGGGGCCTGACCATGAGAGCCCCGTGGGCTGGGTTGGGGGTGGGGTACCTGCCCAGGAGAGCTCCATATCCTGGGATTGGCCTGACCACGAGAGCCCCATGGGCTGCTGGGGACCTGGTAAAGGATGTCAGGACAGTCAGTGAAGCCACCGAGGATATACCTCCAGTTACTCCTGATTCCTACACCCTGCTGGTCATTCTACCAACCACCAGGACATGGTATTCTGTATTAGTCTTCAATGATGCCTTCTTTTGTATTCCATTAGTCCCAGAGTCACAAGAAATTTTGGCTTGTGAGTGGCAGGACTCAACATACAACTAAAACAATACTTCCGGGCCGTCTTGCCCCAAGGGTTCAAAAATTCCCACACCATCTTTGGGGAAAGCTTAGCTAACGACCGAAAAGTTCTACTTCTGGAAAAGGAAACCCTCCTTCAATATGCAGACGACATTCTGATCGCCAGCCCTACTAAGGAGGCCTCTGAACTACCAAGCCAATAAAGGATAGAAGTTGTCCAAGAAAAAGCTCAAATATCACAGACTGCGGTGACCTGCCTGGGCTTCATTCTCACACAAGGTCAGAGAAGCCCATCCCAGGAAAGGGAAGAAACCATTTGCAGCCTTACCCCTTTCTAAAACTAGAAGACAGCTTAGGGGTTCCTGGGGAGGCCAGGGTTTGCTGCTTCTGGATCCCTAACTACAGTCTACTAGCTGGGCCTCTATATGAAACACTGAAAGGAAAAGATGATGATCCTTTTGAACAGAATCCAGAAGTGGCCTTTCAAGAATGGAAAGAGCAGTCAATTCAGACCCTTGCCCTGGAACTCCCTAATTGAGCTAAACCCTTTGACCTTTCCATTCCCGGTGAAAGGTGAATCGCCATTGGAGAATTAGTGCAAAAACTGGGACCACTTGAAATGGAACAACGCAAGAATGCCATCCAGGTAGGATAAACTACAGTCACCAAGGGGCTTGGCCCACTGCCACATCTGGCCAAGATACTGGCAGTATCTAAAAACCTGGAAATCAGCAGCCCAAAAGGCCACCTCCCTCCTAAGGGAAAAGGACCCCACGTGGTGATCCTAATCACCAACCATGCCCTGAAGTTGCAGGGTTCGCTCCGTGGGCACACCGACCTCGAGTGAAGAGGCCCTCCAACTCCAACATCCAGAGAGATAACCAGAGGCAACAGGGCACCATGACGACTCATGTGAACATCACTTGACCTGGAGTTTCTCTCATAAAACAACAATAGTGTGTCCCGAAGGAGTAGACTACTGCTTGCAGGACTTCCTGCACCCGGAGGGGAGCTAATAATCTTGGCGGGGGAACCGTATATCACACTGTCACCATAGAAAAGCATACAGACACCGTGATGATGGTGGCCAATAAGACCAGCTGGACTCCTGTTTACTTCAAAAGGCTGTTGACTCAGTGGCCATCATGGTCCTTGATCACCACTGACCCTGGACTGTCTGGGAGTTGAGCGGGCAGGGCTCTGACACCTGGTGCTGTTTTTATGTTAATTCAGGGGCCTAATTGAAGAAAGAGCAGACTACTGGTCAGAGCATCTAGGCTGGCAGAAACGGTCAGCCTAAGGTGGCCGAACAAATGTGGGGCGGGGTGAAACCGGCCCCCACAGCGTCTCTGCACATCTCTTTCCTGGACCCTTAAAGGTCATTAGAATCTATAACACTTCCAATGCTGGTGCTCAGGCGGACGAGCAGGGAGGCAGGGGTCCTGGGGCCAATCAACGTCACCTGGAGGCTGCTGGGGAGAAGTTCTGACCCTCGTCCCCTGGTATGAGGGCTCCCAACTCAGCACTCAGCAGTTACAGAAGAAGGGTCTGCACCCTCAGCACTCCAAGAATGAGGAACGGGACAAAAGGCAGAGGAGGGGTTTGTCCCCAGCAAAGCCCATTAAAAATCCCTGGGAGATAAAAATAGAATGTGGGCAATAAAGTCAAGTCTGACCTTTTTTATCCTTTGTGCTTTGTCTAATTTCACGTGCTCCTAGGGTCCCGCATGCAGAGGTTCCACACCCGGCACTTCAGACCAGATTTCCTGGTGCAGAATGGCTGGGTCGACACCTCAGCTCCTGGGGCCCAGTGCAGACTCCGAGATATAGAGCCTGAGCTGCAGCCAACCCGGCCCTTGAGAGCTCCGCCCCCTCCCTCCCACTGACTCTGACAGGATCTCTACACAGCAGCCCAGCCCACAGCCCACGGGGTAGTGCATGCTCTCACCTCTCCATTCTCTGATGAAAATATAAAGTTTCCTTTGCTTGGGAACCAAACTCAGTCTCGATCTGTTGGCCCCAATGACACTGGGCAGGGGGACCCTTGTTGGGGTCCACTCTGGAGGATCAGTAACAGAAATTGAGACTATTGTAACTTCAATGAACAGATGTGTGAGCCAAACTGTAGTTAACATAGAACAGTTTATAAGGCTCGGGTAAAATAAGATGTTTCTAACACTTCCATTTGATATTTCCATCACTTTATTATAAGCAAGTTCAGTGAGAAGGTTTGTCCTATTTGTCAGGTCAATATTAGAGAAATGAAGTGATTTCTTTCCAAGGATGTACATCTAATAATCTTGGTTAAAGCTTCAATCTTGTTTTAAATGCTTTTCCATTGAAAATGATACCTCTCTTTCAGCTCCCCCATTTCTGAGAAGTATAAAATCTTATAATTTATTATTACCAAAGGGGAAAGGTGGGAGGAGGGATAAATTAACAGTTTGGAATTAACACATACACACTGCTATGTATAAAATAGATCATCAACAAGGAACTACTGTATAGCACAGGGAACTACACTCAATATTGTGCAATAACCTATAAGGGGAAATAATCGGAAAAAGAATAGATATTTTTATTGACATCATCTATCAATGACAGTTAAAGTGTAACCTAAGGGAAGCTGGTGGTGAGTGCTTCTGACCCTGAAGACTTCAGTCATCTAAAGTTTGGACTCTGCCTACTTCCCAAGGCCCTTAATGAACATATGTGTAGCCGTAGCTTAAAAAACTCCCCAGTTTGGGTTTCGGGGAGACACTGATTTTGAAAAAGCCCTGGTGTTCTCCTTACATGAATGGGACTCTTCCTACTGCTAAAACATGTCTGTCACATCCAGAGGATGGTGTTCCGTCTGATCGGGAAGAGTTTGGAAAAGGCATCTCATCTCCTCATCTCCTGGTGCTCGGGTTCACCCCTCCAGCGTCTTTACTAACAGTCTCCCCACTTGGAGATGTCAACACTGTCAACATCCTGTTGCGTACAGTTTGGAATTTGTCCAGAGGATGAAGCGGAAGGATGAGGAACAATGAGAGACAAGTCCTAGGTGTTCAGACAGGCACATGTCACTCTAATTTCCAATCAGGAAGATGAATTGACCAAAGGCTAGGGTTGCCCATGGAAACAGTATAGGGCTTGAGGAAATCCCACTGCTTTGTGGCCAGTTCCCATAAACACAAGTTGAACAGTGGAACTCAGGGGCAGTAAAATTCACGAAACTGCAGAGTTGAAAATATCTATCACTGAAAAATGTCTTGAGGAAAGTCAGAGAAAAGGATTGGCAAGCAAGGGAGAATGGCAGGAAAGGGATTTGAGGAGGTAGAAAGGACTCGCCATTAAGCACAAGAAAAGGGGCTGAACATTGCCAACATTGCAGTTGGCCAAAAAGGCTGTATGCGTTTTTTTCTGTATATATTCAAGAAAAGGGCATACACTTTTTTAGCCAACCAAACAGGTGGGCACTGGAAATCAATACTACAAAAGATATCACTTCGCATCAGTCAGAAGAGCCATCCTCATAAAGTGTAAACGCCAGAAATGCAGGACAGGGCAAGGAGAAGAGGGAGCCCTGTGAGGCTTATAGTGGAAATGTATATTGCCAACGGCCATTCTGGAGAAGTGTATTGTGTTTACTAAAGCATCTAAAAAATGAGCTACAGAGCATAGGGCACTTGCACTCATGGGCGTATATCTTGGGAAAAACAAAAATCGAGAGGACACAGGCACCCCAATGTTTACTGCCTCTCTGTTTAAAAGATCCTCGACTAGGATATAACTTAAATGTCTCTGGAGGGAAAAAATGGATAGAGATGTGGTACTTATGTAGAGTGGAATATTACTCAGCCTGGAAATCAATGAAATATGGCCAGTTGTAACAACTCCGGAGGAGTTACGTATGATCATTCTAAGTGACATAAATATGTAGAAAACACGCATAAGGCTGCTAAACGGGAAAGGTGGGGAGGGGTGAGGCATCATCCAGGAGGTTGAAATTAGCAAAGATACCATTCCAAATACCAAACTGATAATCAACAAGGCCTACACGGTAGCTAAAAGAACTGCACTCAGCACACTCAAGTCACCGGAAAAGAATATCTATGACTGGTAAGAATCTGAAAAAGAAATTATTGATGTCTCTCTGTACGTGAATCAAGTGGATGTACAGCAGCAAGAAACAGAGCCTTGAAAATCAGCTGTAAACAACATAGTAATAAATTGAAAAAAATAAACGACAGAGAGACAGAGAAAACCTCTTACAACTTTTCCTCAGGGACGGTGATGCAACATGGATTGAACACATCTAGACCCACAGCAGGATGAGACATAAGGCTAGAAACTGTTCACGCTAAGAGAAATGTGAGGTTGGGTGAGGAAATGCACACCCTTTAAAGTAATACTACCTGGTACCCATTCAATGGGTCCCAAATCTGCAGGTTCAAGGAATCTTCCTACAGCTAAAACATGCATGGAAAACCCAGAGGACTGTACACCATGTGATCGGGAGATGTGTCTAAAATGCACCTCATTTATCCTCTCCTGGTGCTCCTGTTCATCATTCCAGCCACGTTACTTAGAATCTCCCCACTTAGAGAATCAGCACATTTCAACTTCTGTTTCACACATTTTGCAAATTGTGAGGAGGATGAACGGGAACAGGGGGAAACAATGAGAGAATAGTTGTAGGGGTTTGGACGGGCACATGTCACTCTAATTTCCCATTAAGAATAAGAATTTAAAAAAGGCTCAGCCCGCCTCGCCGGAGCCAAAATAGGGCCTGAAGCAATCCTGCGGTTTTGAGGCCAGCTCACAAAAGAGCAACTTAAAAAATGGAGCTCAGGGTCACTGCAATTCACAAACCTGCAGAGTTATAAATGAAAACTAACGTCCAAAAATATGTTGAGGTAAGGCAAAGAAGAGGATCTGAATGCAAGACAGAATTGCAAGAAACAGATTTCAAGAGATAGATTGGACTCGCCTTTAAAGCACATGAAAAGCGGCAGAATTTCGACAATGATGCAGTTGGCCCAAAAGGGAGTATGCGTTTTTTCCTGAATATATCCAGGAAAAAACGCATACGCACTTTATGGGCAACCAAGCAAGCAAGCAATGCAAATGTGCACAACAAAGAAGTCTCATTTCCCACCGGTCAAAAGGGCCATCCGAAAAAATTGTAAAAACCAGAAATGCAGGACAGGCCATGGAGAACAGGGAGCCTTTATACGCTGATGGACAGTGTGTGAACTGCCGAGAGCCACTCTGGAGAAGTGTATGGTGGTTCCTAAATCATCTAAAAAACAGAGCGACAGAGCATAGGGCACTTCCAATCACGGGAGTATATCTAGGGAAGTCTAAAAATCAACAAGACACAAGCACACCACAGTTTAGGGCTACTCTGTTTACAAGAACCTCAACTTCAGTACACCTTAAATATCCCAGGAAAGAGAACAATGGATAAAGAAAATGTGGTACTTATGTACAATGGAATATCTCTTCACCATGAAATCAATGTAATAAGGCTAGTAGAAGGATAAAGAGTGGATTGAGGTCCGATAATACTACTTGAAATAAGTCAAACAGAAAAAGAAACATATCATAAGATATCACTTATAGAGGGAGGATAAATATGGCTGCACAAAAAATGAATTACAAAACAGAACAGTGTCTCACATTTAGAAAACACACTTATGTCAGCTTAAGGGGAAAGGAGAGGTGGGGTGATGCATAAAACCAGAGTTTGAAATTAGCACAGATACCGTTCAATAAACCAAATAGGTATCAGACAAGATCTACACCTTGCTCAATGAACTGGCCTCAACACACCCTATACACCACAGAGAAATATATCTGAGTAATAAGAATCTTAAAACCCATGTATTGATATATCTCCATAAGGGAATCAAGTGTGCGCAGAGCGGCACAAACACAGCAGTGAAAATGAGAAATAAATTTCATTTATAGAAATTATAGAAATAAATTTAGAAATAAATTTTAAAACCAAAACGCAGAAACAATGAAAGAGAGAAAAATTCTTACAAAATTCGCTCAGGGGCTGTGATGCAACCTGGAATGACCACATATAAACCCACAGCTGGATAAGACATAAGGCTGGACACTTGGGGCTGAAAGGATTGGTGAGCTTTGGTGAGCAACTGCCGAAAGTTTAATGCAATACTTCATGCTACTTATTCCAAGGGTCCCAACACTCCAAGTTGAAGGGAATCTTCCTACAGCTAAACCATGCATGGGAAATCCAGCAGATGGTATACCATATGATCGGGAAAGGTTTCTAAAATGCACCTCATTTTCCTCTCCTGGGGCTCCGGATCAACATTCCAGCCACTTTACTAACAACATCTCCACATGGAGAGTCAATGCCTTTAACTTCCGGTATCGCACAGTCTGCAGTTAGTGCGGAGGATGAATGGGAATAGGGGGAACCAGTGAGAAAATAGCTGTAGCGGTTTCAATGGGCACATGTCACTCTAATTTCACATCAGGAAGAAGAATTAACCAAAGGCAGAGCAAGGCGCCCCAGAAGAAGAATAGGGCCTGAAGAAATCCTGTGGATATGAGGCAAGATCACAAAAATAAGAGCTGAAAAATGGAGCTAAAGGCCACTGCAATTCAAAAACCTGCAGAGTTATAAAGGCCAACTATTTTCCAAAAGTATATTGAGGTAAGGCTATGAAGAGGCACTGAGAGCAAGGCAGAACTGCAGGAAACCGATTTCAGGAGGTAGACTGGAATTGCACTGAAAACATATGAAAAGACTCAGAACGTCGACAATGATGCACTTGGCCAAAAAGGGCGTATGCGTTTTTTCCTGAATATATTCAGGAAGAAACGCATACGCCCTTTCTGGACAACCAAGCAAGCTCGCAAAGGAAATCTGCACTACAATGAAGTCTCACTGCCCCCCGGTCAAAGGGCCTTCTGAAAAAAGTGTAAAATCCAGAAAGGCAGGACAGGCCATGGAGAACTGGGAGCCTTGTTATGTTGATGGGCGAGATGTAAATTGCCAACAGCCACTCTGGAGAAGTGTATGGTGTTTCCTGAAACATCCAAAAAACTAAGCAACAGAGCCTAGGGCACTTCCACTTATGGTCCTATAGCTTAGGGAAATTAAAATCAAAAAGACACAGCCACCCCAAAGTTTGGGATGGCTCTGTTTACAAGAACCTCGTTTACGGTACAAGTTCAATATCGCAAAAAGCGAAAAATGGATAAAGAAGTTGTGGTACTTACGTACAATGCAATATCACTCAGCAATTAAATCTATGTCATCAGGCCCGTAGCACCATAATGAGTGGATTCAGGTACGATGATTCTAAGTGTAATAAGTCACACAGAAACAGAAACATCATAAGATATCACTAATACACGGAATGTAAACTTGGCTACACAGGAACTGAATTACAAAACAGAACAGGGTCTCAAATGTAGAAAACCAACTTATGCTTGCTTAAGGCGAAAGGTGAGTTGGGGTGCTGCATAAAACCAGAGATTGAAATTAGCACAGATACCACTCCATAAGCCAAATATGTAATAGACAAGAGCTACTCCTTGCTCAACGAATTGGACTCAACACCCCATATTAAACGCCTAACAATATACCTGTCTAGTAAGAATCTTAAACCCTATGGATTTATATGTCTCCGAAAGAGAATCAAGCGTGTGTACAGTGGCATAAACACAGCAGTGATAGGATTGGTGAGGTTCGGTGAGCAAATGCAGACCCTTTGAAGTCATATTGCATGGTACCCATTACATGGGTCTCAACTCTCTAGGTTTCAGGGATTCTTCCTTCAGCTAAAACATGCATGTGGAACCCAGAGTATGATCCACCGTGTGATCGGGAAACGTGTTCAAATGTGTCTCAGTTTTCATCCCCTGGTACTCGGGTGCAACATTCCAGACGCTTTACTAACACTCTCCCCACTTGGAGAGTCAGTGCCTTTAACCTCCTGTTTGGCCCAGTTTGCAATTTCTGCGTAAGATGAACAGGAAGAGGGAGAACCAATGAAAGACTACCTGGAGGTGTCTGGACGGGCAAATTTAACTCTCATTTCCCACCAGGAAGAGGAATTAACCAAAGGCTCAGCATGTGATGCCGGAACCAAACTAGGGCCTGAAGCAATCCTGCGGTGTTGCGGCCAGCTCACAAGAAAGCGAGTTGAAGAAAGGAGCTAAGGGGCACTGTAATTCACAAACCTGCAGAGTTATAAATGACAGCTATCGTCCAAAAATATATTGAAGGAAGGCTGCAAAGAGGACTTGAAAGCGGGGCAGAATTGTAGGAAACCGATTTCAGGAGGTAGACTGGAATTGCATGTAAAGTATAGGAAAAGAGGCAGAACGTCCACAATGATGCACTTGGCCAAAAAGGGCATATGCGTTTTTTCCTGAATATATTCAAGAAAAAACGTATACGCCCTTTTTGGCCAACCAAGCAAGCTTGCAAAGGAAATCTGCACTACAATGAAGTCTCACTGCTCCCCGGTCAAAAGGGCTATCTGAAAAAAGTGTAAAATCCAGAAAGGCAGGACAGGCCATGGAGAACTGGGAGCCTTGTTATGCTGATGGGTGGGATGTAAATTGCCAACAGCCACTCTGGAGAAGTGTATGGTGTTTCCTGAAACATCAAAAAAACAAAGCAACAGAGCCTAGGTCACTTCCACTTATGGTCCTATAGCTTAGGGAAATTAAAATCAAAAAGACACAGCCACCCCAAAGTTTGGACCGTCTCTGTTTACAACAACCTCTTTTACGGTACAAGTTCAATATCACAGAAAGCGAAAAATGGATAAAGAAGTTGTGGTACTTACGTACAATGCAATATCACTCAGCAATGAAATCTATGTCATGAGGCCCGTAGCAGCATAATGAGTGGATTCAGGTAGTGACACATCCCCATTGGGATGGGAACCTGGCAGGAGTGGCTTTGCACCACTTAGCACATATCAGAAAATGTTAGGAGCCCAGCAGTTAGGGCCTGACGCCAGGGGGCCCTCATAACTGAGGGGAGGAGACTCCCAGCAGGTTCCAACTGCCAACAGAGGGCCCACGTCTACAAGGTGGCATGCGCCAGCCAGGCAGTAGTGACCTCACAGCAGAGGGCCTATCTCACAGAAGGGTGAGGAACCGAGGCAGGATGAGACTCTCACCAGAGGGCCCACAACACCAAGGGGATGGGAACCAGTCAGGACTGTCCTCCCACCAGTGGGGCCACATCATCGAAAGGTGCGGAACCCAGCACATGTGGCCTCAAATCAGAGGACACATATCACAAAGGGAATGGGAGTGAGGCGGGCAGGAGTAGCCTAAAAACAGAGGGCCCAAAGAATAAGAAAGGTGAGGAATCCAGCAGTTGGAACCTCCCAGCAGGCGGCCCAGAGCACAGAAGCTATGGGATGCAGGCAGGAGTGAACTAACAGCAGAGAGCCCACATCATGAAACTGTGAGCAACCCAGGCTTTGGGACCTCAGAGCAGAAGGCCCACACCCCAATGGAGATGTGAACCTGGCTGGAGTGTCCTCGCACCACTGGGCGCACATCACAAAATGTGGGGAGCCCAGCAGTTAGGGCCTGATGCCAGAGGGCCCTCATCACCGAGGAGAGGAGGCTCCCAGCAGGCTCCAAGTGCCACCAGAGGGCTCATGTCCACAAGGCGAGGTGAGCAAGCCAGGCAAGAGTGACCTCACATCAGACGGCCTACCTCACAGATGGGTGAGGAACCCAGCCAGGATCAGACTCTCAACAGAGGGCCCACATCACCAAGGGGATGTGAACCAGGCAGGAGTCTCCTAAGACCATTGGTCCCACATCATCGAAAGGTGAGGAACCCAGCACATGTGGCCTCAAACCAGACGACACACATCACGAAGGGGCTGGGAGTGAGGCAGGCAGGAGGATCCTCACAACAGAGGGCCCAAAAAATTAAAAAAGTGAGGAATCCAGCAGTTGGAACCTCCCAGCAGGCAGCCAAGAGCACAGAGGCTATGGGATCCAGGCTTCTGTGAACTAACACCAGAGAGCCCACATCATGAAAATGTGAACAACCCAGCCGTTGGGACCTCAGAGCAGAAGGCCCACATCCCCATGGAGATGGGATCCTAAGAGGAGTGCCAAAGCATCACTGGGCTCCCTAAGAAAAGTTGGTGAGCCCAGCAGTTAGGGCCTGACGCAAGAGGGCCCTCATCACCGGGGGGAAGAGATTCCCAGCACGCTCCAACTGCCACCACACGGCTGACTTCACCAAGGCAATGTGTGCCAACCATGCAGGAGTGACCTATCAGCAGAGGGTCTCCCTCACAGGTGGGTGAGGAACAAAGCCAGGAACAGACTCTCACCAGGGGGTCCACATAACCACGTGGATGAGAACCAAGCAGGAGTGTCCTCACACTAGTGGGGCCACATCATTGAAAGGTGAGGAACCCAGCAAAAGTGGCCACAAACCAGAGGACCCACATCACCAAGGGGTTGAGAGTGAGGTAGGTGTCTGGACGGGCATATTTAACACTCATTTCCCACCAGGAAGAGGAATTAACCAAAGGCTCAGCGTGCCCTGCCAGAAGCAGATTAGGGCCTGAAGCAGTCTTGCGGGTTTGCGGCCAGCTCACAAGAAAGCGAGTTGAAGAAAGGAGCTCAGGGGCCCTGTAATTCACAAACCTGCAGAGTTATAAATGACAGATAACGTCCAAAAATATATTGAAGTAAGGCTGCGAAGAGGACTTGAAAGCGGGGCAGAATTGCAGGAAACCGATTTCAGGAGGTAGACTGGATTTGCATTTAAAGCATAGGAAAAGAGGCAGAACATCGACAATGATGCACTTGGCAACAAAGGGCGTATGAGTTTGTTCCTGAATATATTCAGGAAAAAACACATACGCCCTTTTTGGCAAACCAAGCAAGCTTGCAATGGAAATCCGAACTACTATGAAGTGTCACTTCCCCCCGGTCTAAAGGGCCATCTGAGAAAAGTGTAAAATCCAGAAAGGCAAGACAGGCCATGGGGAAAAAGGAGCCTTGTTATGCTGATGGGCGGGATGTACATTGCCAACAGCCACTCTGGAGAAGTGTATGGTGTTTCCTGATACATCTGAAAAACAAAGCAACAGAGTCTAGGGCATTTCCACTTATGGTCCTATACCTTAGGGAAATTAAAATCAAAAAGACACAGCCACCCCAAAATTTACAACGGCTCTGTTTACAGGAGCCTCTTCTACAGTACAAGTTAAATATCCCAGAGAACAAATAATTGATAAAGAAGTTGCGGTACTTACGTACAACAGAATACCACTCAGCAATGAAATCTGTGTCACCAGGCCTGTACCAGCATAATGAGTGGATTGAGGCATGATGATTCTAAGTGAAATAAGTCACACAGAAAAAGAAACATCATAAGGTATCACTAATGCACGGAATGTAAACTTGGCTACACATGAACTGAATTACAAAACAGAACAGGGTCTCAAGTTTAGAAAACCAACTTATGCTTGCTTAAGGGGAAAGGTGAGTTGGGGTGCTGCATAAAACCAGAGTTTGAAATTAGCACAGATACCGTTCCATAAGCCAAATATGTAATAGACAAGACCTACCCCTTGCTCAACGAAATGGACTCAACAATGAGGTATCACCTCACACCTGTTAGAATGGGCATCATCTGAAAATCTACAAACAACAAATGCTGGAAAGGGTGTGGAGAAAAGGAAGCCTCTTCCACTATTGTTGGGAATATAAATTGATACAGTCACTATGGAGAACAATATGGAGTTTCTTAAGAAACTAATAATAGAATTACCATATGATACAGCAATCCCAGGACTGGACATATACCCAGACAAAACCATAAATCAAAAAGAGACATTCACCGCAATGTTCATTGCATCACTATTTACAATATCGAGGTAATGGAAGCAACCTAAATGCCCACAGACAGACGAATGCATAAAGCTGTGGTACATATATAAAATGGAATATTACTAAGCCATGAAAGGAATGAAATTGGGTCATTTGTAGAGACGTCGATGGATCTAGAGACTGTCATACAGAGTGAAGTAAGTCAGAAAGAGAAAAACAAATCTTGTATATTCATGCATATATGTGGAGCCTAGAAAAACTGTACAGATTAACCGTTTTGCAAGGCATAAATAGAGCAACAGATGTAGACAACAATCGTATGGACAACAAGGGGGGAAAGCTCTTGAGGGGTGGTGGTGGGAGGAGTTGAGAGATTGGGATTGGCATGTAAACATTTATATGTATAAAGTAGATAACCAATGAGAACCTGCTGTATAAAAATATAAAATAAAATTCAAAATTTAAAAGAAATAAAATTTAAAAAATAAAACAGAAAAAACAATTATTCCCTTCACATACATGTATTTATATGAATAAATTATTTCCATGCTTATATCTGTAAATACAAAAAAGAGGAATAAAATCTACCTTGAACCAAAAACGAAAAAGAGAAAAAAAAAAAACAGAACCCACCAGTTACTCAGAGGAAAACCGTATCAGGGCACTTGCTCCAGTTGTAAACAATTCTGAAGTTGGTCAGTGGTGGGGAATCGTCTCCCATTCAGCCAGCAGCCCCCACACAACAAGCGTCCTCATTGCAAAGCTGGGGCACCGTGCCGAGGCATCTGTGAGTAAACGTGAGCTGAGCCCCAGGCCACTTGCTGCTGAACTGTTCCCACCCTTCCCAGGTAAAACACCTGAATATATACAAGGACTTGAAAGCCTAGAGGAAGGGCCATGGAGCCACACGAGTGACAGCATGCCAGCTGACTTGGTGCCTGCAGGCCAGCCAGGATGGTCCTGGCCCTGGGTGCTCTTCTGGAAGATTTCCATTTTCCTGCCTGAGATACCCGTCCTGTCCCTGCCCCCACTGCTTTTTTCCTTCCTCACCTCTGCCCAGGGAGAAATTCCAGCAGCAGGTATGGGTGACACATCCTCTTCTTTAGCAGGTGGCAGCCTGGCAACTGCTGCAGAAAGTCCAGCAGAGCCCCACTCACACTGGGCCACCCACAAAGCCGTGGCCTCTCACTCCCTCCCACCAGCCCAGCCCCGAGACTGCTGACAGGGCAGAGAAAATGGCGTCAGGCACAGCTGCAGGGGCTTTTGCTGCCTGGAGTGGTATTTATATTGATCTCAACCCAGGCACACCTGGGGAGGGCTGGCCGGCATGGTAAGGCTGCCCAGGTAGCCAATCATCACCCCTCAGGGGCTCACAGTTGCAGAAAATGGAACTTGCTGAACCGGCCAGGTCCAAGGAACAGGTGTGGGCTCCTGAGAGTCAGGATAGACAAGGGGCTGCAGCTTTGGCTTGTTTTCTAATCATTTTATCTGGCCCATGAGTGGGAGACAACTTCAAGAAAACCCTCTCCTAATGAGAGGAACCCAGGAGTCAGGGAGAGGAGGGGTGGGTGGTGGTTGGAGACAGAGGCCTGGTGCCCTGGGTGCAGTGGAAGTCTCTGGAAGACCAGGTGGAGGGAGGCCACACAGAGTGATGCCCAGGGTCACAGACCTGTCGGAGCTGCTGTTTGTTAGTTCAAGTCCTGCTCTGAGGTGCTCTGTGTCAGCTCTGAGCGACAGGTGAGCTGGGGGTGCTCTTCAATGAGGGCTATGTGCACGGTTCCTGTGTGCCCAGCCCTGCCACGGTACCTGCAAGGGTAGCTCTGTATCCTGGGAGGGGCCTGACCATGAGAGCCCCGTGGGCTGGGTTGGGGGTGGGGTACCTGCCCAGGAGAGCTCCATATCCTGGGATTGGCCTGACCACGAGAGCCCCATGGGCTGCTGGGGACCTGGTAAAGGATGTCAGGACAGTCAGTGAAGCCACCGAGGATATACCTCCAGTTACTCCTGATTCCTACACCCTGCTGGTCATTCTACCAACCACCAGGACATGGTATTCTGTATTAGTCTTCAATGATGCCTTCTTTTGTATTCCATTAGTCCCAGAGTCACAAGAAATTTTGGCTTGTGAGTGGCAGGACTCAACATACAACTAAAACAATACTTCCGGGCCGTCTTGCCCCAAGGGTTCAAAAATTCCCACACCATCTTTGGGGAAAGCTTAGCTAACGACCGAAAAGTTCTACTTCTGGAAAAGGAAACCCTCCTTCAATATGCAGACGACATTCTGATCGCCAGCCCTACTAAGGAGGCCTCTGAACTACCAAGCCAATAAAGGATAGAAGTTGTCCAAGAAAAAGCTCAAATATCACAGACTGCGGTGACCTGCCTGGGCTTCATTCTCACACAAGGTCAGAGAAGCCCATCCCAGGAAAGGGAAGAAACCATTTGCAGCCTTACCCCTTTCTAAAACTAGAAGACAGCTTAGGGGTTCCTGGGGAGGCCAGGGTTTGCTGCTTCTGGATCCCTAACTACAGTCTACTAGCTGGGCCTCTATATGAAACACTGAAAGGAAAAGATGATGATCCTTTTGAACAGAATCCAGAAGTGGCCTTTCAAGAATGGAAAGAGCAGTCAATTCAGACCCTTGCCCTGGAACTCCCTAATTGAGCTAAACCCTTTGACCTTTCCATTCCCGGTGAAAGGTGAATCGCCATTGGAGAATTAGTGCAAAAACTGGGACCACTTGAAATGGAACAACGCAAGAATGCCATCCAGGTAGGATAAACTACAGTCACCAAGGGGCTTGGCCCACTGCCACATCTGGCCAAGATACTGGCAGTATCTAAAAACCTGGAAATCAGCAGCCCAAAAGGCCACCTCCCTCCTAAGGGAAAAGGACCCCACGTGGTGATCCTAATCACCAACCATGCCCTGAAGTTGCAGGGTTCGCTCCGTGGGCACACCGACCTCGAGTGAAGAGGCCCTCCAACTCCAACATCCAGAGAGATAACCAGAGGCAACAGGGCACCATGACGACTCATGTGAACATCACTTGACCTGGAGTTTCTCTCATAAAACAACAATAGTGTGTCCCGAAGGAGTAGACTACTGCTTGCAGGACTTCCTGCACCCGGAGGGGAGCTAATAATCTTGGCGGGGGAACCGTATATCACACTGTCACCATAGAAAAGCATACAGACACCGTGATGATGGTGGCCAATAAGACCAGCTGGACTCCTGTTTACTTCAAAAGGCTGTTGACTCAGTGGCCATCATGGTCCTTGATCACCACTGACCCTGGACTGTCTGGGAGTTGAGCGGGCAGGGCTCTGACACCTGGTGCTGTTTTTATGTTAATTCAGGGGCCTAATTGAAGAAAGAGCAGACTACTGGTCAGAGCATCTAGGCTGGCAGAAACGGTCAGCCTAAGGTGGCCGAACAAATGTGGGGCGGGGTGAAACCGGCCCCCACAGCGTCTCTGCACATCTCTTTCCTGGACCCTTAAAGGTCATTAGAATCTATAACACTTCCAATGCTGGTGCTCAGGCGGACGAGCAGGGAGGCAGGGGTCCTGGGGCCAATCAACGTCACCTGGAGGCTGCTGGGGAGAAGTTCTGACCCTCGTCCCCTGGTATGAGGGCTCCCAACTCAGCACTCAGCAGTTACAGAAGAAGGGTCTGCACCCTCAGCACTCCAAGAATGAGGAACGGGACAAAAGGCAGAGGAGGGGTTTGTCCCCAGCAAAGCCCATTAAAAATCCCTGGGAGATAAAAATAGAATGTGGGCAATAAAGTCAAGTCTGACCTTTTTTATCCTTTGTGCTTTGTCTAATTTCACGTGCTCCTAGGGTCCCGCATGCAGAGGTTCCACACCCGGCACTTCAGACCAGATTTCCTGGTGCAGAATGGCTGGGTCGACACCTCAGCTCCTGGGGCCCAGTGCAGACTCCGAGATATAGAGCCTGAGCTGCAGCCAACCCGGCCCTTGAGAGCTCCGCCCCCTCCCTCCCACTGACTCTGACAGGATCTCTACACAGCAGCCCAGCCCACAGCCCACGGGGTAGTGCATGCTCTCACCTCTCCATTCTCTGATGAAAATATAAAGTTTCCTTTGCTTGGGAACCAAACTCAGTCTCGATCTGTTGGCCCCAATGACACTGGGCAGGGGGACCCTTGTTGGGGTCCACTCTGGAGGATCAGTAACAGAAATTGAGACTATTGTAACTTCAATGAACAGATGTGTGAGCCAAACTGTAGTTAACATAGAACAGTTTATAAGGCTCGGGTAAAATAAGATGTTTCTAACACTTCCATTTGATATTTCCATCACTTTATTATAAGCAAGTTCAGTGAGAAGGTTTGTCCTATTTGTCAGGTCAATATTAGAGAAATGAAGTGATTTCTTTCCAAGGATGTACATCTAATAATCTTGGTTAAAGCTTCAATCTTGTTTTAAATGCTTTTCCATTGAAAATGATACCTCTCTTTCAGCTCCCCCATTTCTGAGAAGTATAAAATCTTATAATTTATTATTACCAAAGGGGAAAGGTGGGAGGAGGGATAAATTAACAGTTTGGAATTAACACATACACACTGCTATGTATAAAATAGATCATCAACAAGGAACTACTGTATAGCACAGGGAACTACACTCAATATTGTGCAATAACCTATAAGGGGAAATAATCGGAAAAAGAATAGATATTTTTATTGACATCATCTATCAATGACAGTTAAAGTGTAACCTAAGGGAAGCTGGTGGTGAGTGCTTCTGACCCTGAAGACTTCAGTCATCTAAAGTTTGGACTCTGCCTACTTCCCAAGGCCCTTAATGAACATATGTGTAGCCGTAGCTTAAAAAACTCCCCAGTTTGGGTTTCGGGGAGACACTGATTTTGAAAAAGCCCTGGTGTTCTCCTTACATGAATGGGACTCTTCCTACTGCTAAAACATGTCTGTCACATCCAGAGGATGGTGTTCCGTCTGATCGGGAAGAGTTTGGAAAAGGCATCTCATCTCCTCATCTCCTGGTGCTCGGGTTCACCCCTCCAGCGTCTTTACTAACAGTCTCCCCACTTGGAGATGTCAACACTGTCAACATCCTGTTGCGTACAGTTTGGAATTTGTCCAGAGGATGAAGCGGAAGGATGAGGAACAATGAGAGACAAGTCCTAGGTGTTCAGACAGGCACATGTCACTCTAATTTCCAATCAGGAAGATGAATTGACCAAAGGCTAGGGTTGCCCATGGAAACAGTATAGGGCTTGAGGAAATCCCACTGCTTTGTGGCCAGTTCCCATAAACACAAGTTGAACAATGGAACTCAGGGGCAGTAAAATTCACGAAACTGCAGAGTTGAAAATATCTATCACTGAAAAATGTCTTGAGGAAAGTCAGAGAAAAGGATTGGCAAGCAAGGGAGAATGGCAGGAAAGGGATTTGAGGAGGTAGAAAGGACTCGCCATTAAGCACAAGAAAAGGGGCTGAACATTGCCAACATTGCAGTTGGCCAAAAAGGCTGTATGCGTTTTTTTCTGTATATATTCAAGAAAAGGGCATACACTTTTTTAGCCAACCAAACAGGTGGGCACTGGAAATCAATACTACAAAAGATATCACTTCGCATCAGTCAGAAGAGCCATCCTCATAAAGTGTAAACGCCAGAAATGCAGGACAGGGCAAGGAGAAGAGGGAGCCCTGTGAGGCTTATAGTGGAAATGTATATTGCCAACGGCCATTCTGGAGAAGTGTATTGTGTTTACTAAAGCATCTAAAAAATGAGCTACAGAGCATAGGGCACTTGCACTCATGGGCGTATATCTTGGGAAAAACAAAAATCGAGAGGACACAGGCACCCCAATGTTTACTGCCTCTCTGTTTAAAAGATCCTCGACTAGGATATAACTTAAATGTCTCTGGAGGGAAAAAATGGATAGAGATGTGGTACTTATGTAGAGTGGAATATTACTCAGCCTGGAAATCAATGAAATATGGCCAGTTGTAACAACTCCGGAGGAGTTACGTATGATCATTCTAAGTGACATAAATATGTAGAAAACACGCATAAGGCTGCTAAACGGGAAAGGTGGGGAGGGGTGAGGCATCATCCAGGAGGTTGAAATTAGCAAAGATACCATTCCAAATACCAAACTGATAATCAACAAGGCCTACACGGTAGCTAAAAGAACTGCACTCAGCACACTCAAGTCACCGGAAAAGAATATCTATGACTGGTAAGAATCTGAAAAAGAAATTATTGATGTCTCTCTGTACGTGAATCAAGTGGATGTACAGCAGCAAGAAACAGAGCCTTGAAAATCAGCTGTAAACAACATAGTAATAAATTGAAAAAAATAAACGACAGAGAGACAGAGAAAACCTCTTACAACTTTTCCTCAGGGACGGTGATGCAACATGGATTGAACACATCTAGACCCACAGCAGGATGAGACATAAGGCTAGAAACTGTTCACGCTAAGAGAAATGTGAGGTTGGGTGAGGAAATGCACACCCTTTAAAGTAATACTACCTGGTACCCATTCAATGGGTCCCAAATCTGCAGGTTCAAGGAATCTTCCTACAGCTAAAACATGCATGGAAAACCCAGAGGACTGTACACCATGTGATCGGGAGATGTGTCTAAAATGCACCTCATTTATCCTCTCCTGGTGCTCCTGTTCATCATTCCAGCCACGTTACTTAGAATCTCCCCACTTAGAGAATCAGCACATTTCAACTTCTGTTTCACACATTTTGCAAATTGTGAGGAGGATGAACGGGAACAGGGGGAAACAATGAGAGAATAGTTGTAGGGGTTTGGACGGGCACATGTCACTCTAATTTCCCATTAAGAATAAGAATTTAAAAAAGGCTCAGCCCGCCTCGCCGGAGCCAAAATAGGGCCTGAAGCAATCCTGCGGTTTTGAGGCCAGCTCACAAAAGAGCAACTTAAAAAATGGAGCTCAGGGTCACTGCAATTCACAAACCTGCAGAGTTATAAATGAAAACTAACGTCCAAAAATATGTTGAGGTAAGGCAAAGAAGAGGATCTGAATGCAAGACAGAATTGCAAGAAACAGATTTCAAGAGATAGATTGGACTCGCCTTTAAAGCACATGAAAAGCGGCAGAATTTCGACAATGATGCAGTTGGCCCAAAAGGGAGTATGCGTTTTTTCCTGAATATATCCAGGAAAAAACGCATACGCACTTTATGGGCAACCAAGCAAGCAAGCAATGCAAATGTGCACAACAAAGAAGTCTCATTTCCCACCGGTCAAAAGGGCCATCCGAAAAAATTGTAAAAACCAGAAATGCAGGACAGGCCATGGAGAACAGGGAGCCTTTATACGCTGATGGACAGTGTGTGAACTGCCGAGAGCCACTCTGGAGAAGTGTATGGTGGTTCCTAAATCATCTAAAAAACAGAGCGACAGAGCATAGGGCACTTCCAATCACGGGAGTATATCTAGGGAAGTCTAAAAATCAACAAGACACAAGCACACCACAGTTTAGGGCTACTCTGTTTACAAGAACCTCAACTTCAGTACACCTTAAATATCCCAGGAAAGAGAACAATGGATAAAGAAAATGTGGTACTTATGTACAATGGAATATCTCTTCACCATGAAATCAATGTAATAAGGCTAGTAGAAGGATAAAGAGTGGATTGAGGTCCGATAATACTACTTGAAATAAGTCAAACAGAAAAAGAAACATATCATAAGATATCACTTATAGAGGGAGGATAAATATGGCTGCACAAAAAATGAATGACAAAACAGAACAGTGTCTCACATTTAGAAAACACACTTATGTCAGCTTAAGGGGAAAGGAGAGGTGGGGTGATGCATAAAACCAGAGTTTGAAATTAGCACAGATACCGTTCAATAAACCAAATAGGTATCAGACAAGATCTACACCTTGCTCAATGAACTGGCCTCAACACACCCTATACACCACAGAGAAATATATCTGAGTAATAAGAATCTTAAAACCCATGTATTGATATATCTCCATAAGGGAATCAAGTGTGCGCAGAGCGGCACAAACACAGCAGTGAAAATGAGAAATAAATTTCATTTATAGAAATTATAGAAATAAATTTAGAAATAAATTTTAAAACCAAAACGCAGAAACAATGAAAGAGAGAAAAATTCTTACAAAATTCGCTCAGGGGCTGTGATGCAACCTGGAATGACCACATATAAACCCACAGCTGGATAAGACATAAGGCTGGACACTTGGGGCTGAAAGGATTGGTGAGCTTTGGTGAGCAACTGCCGAAAGTTTAATGCAATACTTCATGCTACTTATTCCAAGGGTCCCAACACTCCAAGTTGAAGGGAATCTTCCTACAGCTAAACCATGCATGGGAAATCCAGCAGATGGTATACCATATGATCGGGAAAGGTTTCTAAAATGCACCTCATTTTCCTCTCCTGGGGCTCCGGATCAACATTCCAGCCACTTTACTAACAACATCTCCACATGGAGAGTCAATGCCTTTAACTTCCGGTATCGCACAGTCTGCAGTTAGTGCGGAGGATGAATGGGAATAGGGGGAACCAGTGAGAAAATAGCTGTAGCGGTTTCAATGGGCACATGTCACTCTAATTTCACATCAGGAAGAAGAATTAACCAAAGGCAGAGCAAGGCGCCCCAGAAGAAGAATAGGGCCTGAAGAAATCCTGTGGATATGAGGCAAGATCACAAAAATAAGAGCTGAAAAATGGAGCTAAAGGCCACTGCAATTCAAAAACCTGCAGAGTTATAAAGGCCAACTATTTTCCAAAAGTATATTGAGGTAAGGCTATGAAGAGGCACTGAGAGCAAGGCAGAACTGCAGGAAACCGATTTCAGGAGGTAGACTGGAATTGCACTGAAAACATATGAAAAGACTCAGAACGTCGACAATGATGCACTTGGCCAAAAAGGGCGTATGCGTTTTTTCCTGAATATATTCAGGAAGAAACGCATACGCCCTTTCTGGACAACCAAGCAAGCTCGCAAAGGAAATCTGCACTACAATGAAGTCTCACTGCCCCCCGGTCAAAGGGCCTTCTGAAAAAAGTGTAAAATCCAGAAAGGCAGGACAGGCCATGGAGAACTGGGAGCCTTGTTATGTTGATGGGCGAGATGTAAATTGCCAACAGCCACTCTGGAGAAGTGTATGGTGTTTCCTGAAACATCCAAAAAACTAAGCAACAGAGCCTAGGGCACTTCCACTTATGGTCCTATAGCTTAGGGAAATTAAAATCAAAAAGACACAGCCACCCCAAAGTTTGGGATGGCTCTGTTTACAAGAACCTCGTTTACGGTACAAGTTCAATATCGCAAAAAGCGAAAAATGGATAAAGAAGTTGTGGTACTTACGTACAATGCAATATCACTCAGCAATTAAATCTATGTCATCAGGCCCGTAGCACCATAATGAGTGGATTCAGGTACGATGATTCTAAGTGTAATAAGTCACACAGAAACAGAAACATCATAAGATATCACTAATACACGGAATGTAAACTTGGCTACACAGGAACTGAATTACAAAACAGAACAGGGTCTCAAATGTAGAAAACCAACTTATGCTTGCTTAAGGCGAAAGGTGAGTTGGGGTGCTGCATAAAACCAGAGATTGAAATTAGCACAGATACCACTCCATAAGCCAAATATGTAATAGACAAGAGCTACTCCTTGCTCAACGAATTGGACTCAACACCCCATATTAAACGCCTAACAATATACCTGTCTAGTAAGAATCTTAAACCCTATGGATTTATATGTCTCCGAAAGAGAATCAAGCGTGTGTACAGTGGCATAAACACAGCAGTGATAGGATTGGTGAGGTTCGGTGAGCAAATGCAGACCCTTTGAAGTCATATTGCATGGTACCCATTACATGGGTCTCAACTCTCTAGGTTTCAGGGATTCTTCCTTCAGCTAAAACATGCATGTGGAACCCAGAGTATGATCCACCATGTGATCAGGAAATGTGTTCAAAGGTGTCTCAGTTTTCGTCCCCTGGTACTCGGGTGCAACATTCCAGACGCTTTACTAACACTCTCCCCACTTGGAGAGTCAGTGCCTTTAACCTCCTGTTTGTCCCAGTTTGCAATTTCTGTGGAAGATGAACAGGAAGATGGAGAACCAAGGAGAGACTAGCTGGAGGTGTCTGTATGGGCAAATTTAACTCTCATTTCCCACCAGGAAGAGGAATTAACCAAAGGCTCAGCATGCCATGCCGGAACCAAACTAGGGTCTGAAGCAATCCTGCACTGTTGTGGCCAGCTCACAAGAAAGCGAGTTGAAGAAAGGAGCTCAGGGACACTGTAATTCACAAACCTGCAGAGTTATAAATGACAGCGATCGTCCAAAATATATTGAAGTAAGGCTGCCAAGAGGACTTGAAAGCGGGGCAGAATTGCAGGAAACCGATTTCAGGAGGTAGACTGGAATTGCATGTAAAGCATAGGAAAAGAGGCAGAACGTCCACAATGATGCACTTGGCCAAAAAGGGCGTATGCGTTTTTTCCTGAATATATTCAGGAAAAAACGCATACGCCCTTTTTGGCCAACCAAGCAAGCTTGCAAAGGAAATCTGCACTACAATGAAGTCTCACTGCCCCCCGGTCAAAAGGGCCATCTGAAAAAAGTGTACAATCCAGAAAGGCAGCACAGACCATGGAGAACATGGAGCCTTCTTATGCTGATGGGCGGGATGTAAATTGCCAGCAGCCACTCTGGAGAAGTGTATGGTGTTTCCTGAAACATCCAAAAAACAAAGCAACAGAGCCTAGGGCACTTCCACTTATGGTCCTATAGCTTAGGGAAATTAAAATCAAAAAGACACAGCCACACCAATGTTTGGGACGGCTCTGTTTACAAGAACCTCGTTTACGGTACAAGTTCAATATCACAGAAAGCGAAAAATGGATAAAGAAGTTGTGGTACTTACGTACAATGCAATATAACACAGCAATGAAATCTATGTCATCAGGCCCGTAGCAGCATAATGAGTGGATTCAGGTACGATGATTCTAAGTGAAATAAGTCACACAGAAAAAGAATCATCATAAGATATCACTACTACACGGAATGTAAACTTGCCTACACAGGAACTGAATTACAAAGCAGAACAGGGTGTCAAATGTAGAAAACCAACTTATGCTTGCTTAAGGGGAAAGGTGAGTTGGGGTGCTGCATACAACAAGAGATTGAAATTAGCACAGATACCGTTCCATAAGCCAAATACGTAATAGACAAGAGCTACTCCTTGCTCAACGAAGTGGACTCAACACCCCATATTAAACGCCTAACAATATACCTGACTAGTAAGAATCTTAAAACCTATGGATTTATATGTCTCCGAAAGAGAATCTAGCGTGTATACAGTGGCATAAACGCAGCAGTGATAGGATTGGTGAGGTTCGGTGAGCAAATGCAGACCCTTTGAAGTCATATTGCATGGTACCCATTCCATGGGTCTCAACTCTCCATGTTTAAGGGATTCTTCCTTCAGCTAAAACATGCATGTGGAACCCAGAGTATGATGCACCGTGTGATCGGAAAACGTGTTCAAATGTGTCTCAGTTTTCGTCCCCTGGTACTCGGGTGCAACATTCCAGACGCTTTACTAACAATCTCCCCACTTGGAGAGTCAGTGCCTTTAACCTCCTGTTTGGCCCAGTTTGCAATTTCTGTGGAAAATGAACAGGAATAGGGAGAACCAATGAGAGACTAGGTGGAGGTGTCTGGACGGGCAAATTTAACTCTCATTTCCCACCAGGAAGAGGAATTAACCAAAGGCTCAGAATGCCGTGCCGGAACCAAACTAGGGCCTGAAGCAATCCTGCGGTGTTGCGGCCAGCTCAGAAGAAAGCGAGTTGAAGAAGGGAGCTCAGGGACACTGTAATTCACAAACCTGCAGAGTTATAAATGACAGCTATCTTCCAAAAATATATTGAAGTAAGGCTGCCAAGAGGAGTTGAAAGCGGGGCAGAATTGCAGGAAACCGATTTCAGGAGGTAGACTGGAATTGCATGTAAAGCATAGGAAAAGAGGCAGAACGTCCACAATGATGCACTTGGCCAAAAAGGGCGTATGCGTTTTTTCGTGAATATATTCAGAAAAAAACGCATACGCCCTTTTTGGCCAACCAAGCAAGCTTGAAAAGGAAATCTGCACTACAATGAAGTCTCACTGCCCCCCCCCCCCCCCCGGTCAAAAGGGCCATCTGAAAAACGTGTAAAATCCAGAAAGTTAGGACAGGCCATGGAGAACTGGGAGCCTTGTTATGCTGATGGGCGGGATGTAAATTGCCAGCAGCCACTCTGGAGAAGTGTATGGTGTTTCCTGAAACATCCAAAAAACAAAGCAACAGAGCCTAGGGCACTTCCACTTATGGTCCTATAGCTTAGGGAAATTAAAATCAAAAAGACACAGCCACCCCAAAGTTTGGGACGGCTCTGTTTACAAGAACCTCGTTTACGGTACAAGTTCAATATCACAGAAAGCAAAAAATGGATAAAGAAGTTGTGGTACTTACGTACAATGCAATATCACTCAGCAATGAAATCTATGTCATCAGGCCCGTAGCAGCATAATGAGTGGATTCAGGTACGATGATTCTAAGTGAAATAAGTCACACAGAAAAAGAAACATCATAAGATATCACTACTACACGGAATGTAAACTTGGCTACAGAAGAACTGAATTACAAAACAGAAGAGGGTGTCAAATGTAGAAAACCAACTTATGCTTGCTTAAGGGGAAAGGTGAGTTGGGGTGCTGCATAAAACCAGAGATTGAAATTAGCACAGATACCGTTCCATAAGCCAAATATGTAATAGACAAGAGCTACTCCTTCCTCAACGAAGTGGACTCAACACCCCATATTAAACGCCTGAGAATATACCTGACTAGTAAGAATCTTAAAACCTATGGATTTATATGTCTCCGAAAGAGAATCAAGCGTGTGTACAGCGGCATAAACGCAGCAGTGATAGGACTGGTGAGGTTCGGTGAGCAAATGCAGACCCTTTGAAGTCATATTGCATGGTACCCATTCCATGGGTCTCAACTCTCCAGGTTTAAGGGATTCTTCCTTCAGCTAAAACATGCATGTGGAACCCAGAGTATGATCCACCGTGGGATCGGGAAACGTGTTCAAATGTGTCTCAGTTTTCGTCCCCTGGTACTCGGGTGCAACATTCCAGACGCTTTACTAACAATCTCGCCACCTGGAGAGTCAGTGCCTTTAACCTCCTGTTTGGCCCAGTTTGCAATTTCTGTGGAAAATGAACAGGAATAGGGAGAACCAAAGAGAGACTAGGTAGAGGTGTCTGGACGGGCAAATTTAACTCTCATTTCCCACCAGGAAGAGGAATTAACCAAAGGCTCAGAATGCCGTGCCGGAACCAAACTACGGCCTGAAGCAATCCTGCGGTGTTGTGTCCAGCTCACAAGAAAGCGAGTTGAAGAAAGGAGCTCAGGGACACTGTAATTCACAAACCTGCAGAGTTATAAATGACAGCTATCTTCCAAAAATATATTGAAGTAAGGCTGCCAAGAGGAGTTGAAAGCGGGGCAGAATTGCAGGAAACCGATTTCAGGAGGTAGACTGGAATTGCATGTAAAGCATAGGAAAAGAGGCAGAACGTCCACAATGATGCACTTGGCCAAAAAAGGCGTATGCGTTTTTTCCTGAATATATTCAGGAAAAAACGCATACGCCCTTTTTGGCCAACCAAGCAAGCTTGAAAAGGAAATCTGCACTACAATGAAGTCTCACTGCCCCACCTGGTCAAAAGGGCCATCTGAAAAACGTGTAAAATCCAGAAAGTTAGGACAGGCCATGGAGAACTGGGAGCCTTGTTATGCTGATGGGCGGGATGTAAATTGCCAGCAGCCACTCTGGAGAAGTGTATGGTGTTTCCTGAAACACCCAAAAAACAAAGCAACAGAGCCTAGGGCACTTCCACTTATTGTCCTATAGCTTAGGGAAATTAAAATCAAAAAGACACAGCCATCCAAATGTTTGGGACGGCTCTGTTTACAAGAACCTCGTTTACGGTACAAGTTCAATATCACAGAAAGCGAAAAATGGATAAAGAAGTTGTGGTACTTACGTACAATGCAATATCACTCAGCAATGAAATCTATGTCATCAGGCCCATAGCAGCATAATGAGTGGATTCAGGTACGGTGATTCTAAGTGAAATAAGTCACACAGAAAAAGAAACATCATAAGATATCACTACTACACGGAATGTAAACTTGACTACACAAGAACTGAATTACAAAACAGCACAGGGTGTCAAATGTAGAAAACCAACTTATCCTTGCTTAAGGGGAAAGGTGAGTTCGGGTGCTGCATAAAACCAGAGATGGAAATTAGCACAGATACCGTTCCATAAGCCAAATATGTAATAGACAAGAGCTACTCCTTGCTCAACGAAGTGGACTCAACACCCCATATTAAACGCCTAAGAATATACCTGACTAGTAAGAATCTTAAAACCTATGGATTTATATGTCTCCGAAAGAGAATCAAGCGTGTGTACAGCAGCATAAACGCGGCAGTGATAGGACTGGTGAGGTTCGGTGAGCAAATGCAGACCCTTTGAAGTCATATTGCATGGTACCCATTCCATGGGTCTCAACTCTCCATGTTTAAGGGATTCTTCCTTCAGCTAAAACATGCATGTGGAACCCAGAGTATGATCCACCGTGTGATCGGGAAACGTGTTCAAATGTGTCTCAGTTTTCGTCCCCTGGTACTCGGGTGCAACATTCCAGACGCTTTACTAACACTCTCCCCACTTGGAGAGTCGGTGCCTTTAACCTCCTGTTTGGCCCAGTTTGCAATTTCTGTGGAAAATGAACAGGAATAGGGAGAAGCAATGAGAGACTAGGTGGAGGTGGCTGGACGGGCAAATTTAACTCTCATTTCCCACCAGGAAGAGGAATTAACCAAAGGCTCAACATGCCATGCCGGAACCAAACTAGGGCCTGAAGCAATCCTGCGGTGTTGTGGCCAGCTCACAAGAAAGCGAGTTGAAGTAAGGAGCTCAGGGGCACTGTAATTCACAAACCTGCAGAGTTATAAATGACAGCTATCTTCCAAAAATATATTGAAGTAAGGCAGCCAAGAATAGTTGAAAGCGGGGCAGAATTGCAGGAAACCGATTTCAGGAGGTAGACTGGAATTGCATGTAAAGCATAGGAAAAGAGGCAGAACGTCCACAATGATGCACTTGGCCAAAAAGGGCGTATGCGTTTTTTCCTGAATATATTCAGGAAAAAACGCATACGCCCTTTTTGGCCAACCAAGCAAGCTTGAAAAGGAAATCCGCACTACAATGAAGTCTCACTGCCCCCCGGTCAAAAGGGCCATCTGAAAAAAGTGTAAAATCCAGAAAGGCAGGACAGGCCATGGAGAACTGGGAGCCTTGTTATGCTGATGGGCGGGATGTAAATTGCCAACAGCCACTCTGGAGAAGTGTATGGTGTTTCCTGAAACATCCAAAAAACAAAGCAACAGAGTCTAGGGCACTTCCACTTATGGTCCTATAGCTTAGGGAAATTAAAATCAAAAAGACACAGCCACCCCAAAATTTGGGACGGCTCTGTTTACAAGAAACTCGTTTACGGTACAAGTTCAATATCACAGAAAGCGAAAAATGGATAAAGAAGTTGTGGTACTTACGTACAATGCAATATCACTCAGCAATGAAATCTATGTCATCAGGCCCGTAGCAGCATAATGAGTGGATTCAGGTATGAAGATTCTAACTGAAATAAGTCACACAGAAAAAGAAACATCATAAGATATCACTACTACACGGAATGTAAACTTGGCTACACAAGAACTGAATTACAAAACAAAAGAGGGTGTCAAATGTAGAAAACCAACTTATGCTTGCTTAAGGGGAAAGGTGAGTTGGGGTGCTGCATAAAACCAGAGATTGAAATTAGCACAGATACCGTTCCATAAGCCAAATATGTAATAGACAAGAGCTACTCCTTGCTCAATGAAGTGGACTCAACACCCCATTTAAACGCCTTACAATATACCTGACTAGTAAGTATCTTAAAACCTATGGATTTATATGTCTCCGAAAGAGAATCAAGCGTGTGTACAGCGGCATAAACACAGCAGTGATAGGACTGGTGAGGTTCGGTGAGCAAATGCAGACCCTTTGAAGTCATATTGCATGGTACCCATTCCATGGGTCTCAACTCTCCATGTTTAAGGGATTCTTCCTTCAGCTAAAACATGCACGTGGAACCCAGAGTATGATCAACCGTGTGATCGGGAGACGTGTTCCAATATGTCTCAGTTCTCGTCCCCTGGTACTCGGGTGCAACATTCCAGACGCTTTACTAACACTCTCCCGACTTGGAGAGTCAGTGCCTTTAACCTCCTGTTTGGCCCATTTGCAATTTCTGTGGAAGATGAACAGGAGTAGGGAGAACCAATGAGAGACTAGCTGGAGGTGTCTGGACGGGCAAATTTAACTCTCATTTCCCACCAGGAAGAGGAATTAACCAAAGGCTCAGCGTGCCGTGCCGGAACCAGATTAGGGCCTGAATCAATCCTGCGGTGTTGCGGCCAGCTCACAAGAAAGCGAGTTGAAGAAAGGAGCTCATGGGCACTGTAATTCACAAACCTGCAGAGTTAAAAATGACAGCTATCGTCCAAAAATATACTGAAGTAAGGCTGCCAAGAGGACTTGAAAGTGGGGCAGAATTGCAGGAAACCGATTTCAGGAGGTAGACTGGAATTGCATGTAAAGCATAGGAAAAGAGGCAGAACGTCCACAATGATGCACTTGGTCAAAAAGGGCGTATGCGTTTTTTCCTGAATATATTCAGGAAAAAACGCATACGCCCTTTTTGGCCAACCAAGCAAGCTTGCAAAGGAAATCTGCACTACAATGAAGTCTCACTTCCCCCCGGTCAAAAGGGCCATCTGAAAAAAGTGTAAAATCCAGAAAGGCAGGACAGGCCATGGAGAACTGGGAGCGTTGTTATGCTGATGGGCGGGATGTAAATTGCCAACAGCCACTTGGGAGAGGTGTATGGTGTTTCCTGAAACATCTAAAAAACAAAGCAACAGAGCCTAGGGCACTTCCACTTATGGTCCTATAGCTTAGGGAAATTAAAATCAAAAAGACACAGCCACCCCAAAGTTTGGGACGGCTCTGTTTACAAGAACCTCATTTACGTTACAAGTTCAATATCGCAGAAAGTGAAAAATGGATAAAGAAGTTGTGGTACTTACGTACAATGCAATATCACTCAGCAATGAAATCTATGTCATCAGGCCCGTAGCAGCATAATGAGTGGATTCAGGTATGAAGATTCTAACTGAAATAAGTCACACAGAAAAAGAAACATCATAAGATATCACTACTACACGGAATGTAGACTTGGCTACACAGGAACTGGATTACAAAACAGAACAGGGTCTCAAATTTAGAAAACCAACTTATGCTTGCTTAAGGGGAAAGGTGAGTTGGGGTGCTGCATAGAACCTTAGATTGAAATGAGCACAGATAAAGTTCCTTAAGCCAAATATGGAATAGACAAGAACTACACCTTGCTCAACGAAATGGACTCAACACCCCATATTAAACGCCTAAGAATGTACCTGACTAGTAAGTATCTTAAAACCTATGGATTGCTATGTCTCTGAAAGAAAATCAAGCATGTGTACAGGGGCATAAACGCAGCAGTGATAGGATTGCTGAGGTTCGGTGAGCAAATGCAGACCCTTTGAAGTCATATTGCATGGTACCCATTCCATGTGTCTCAACTCTCCAGGTTTAAGGGATTCTTCCTTCAGCTAAAACATGCATGTGGAACCCAGAGTATGATCCACCGTGTGATCGGGAAACGTGTTCAAATGTGTCTCAGTTTTCGTCCCCTGGTACTCGGGTGCAACATTCCAGAAGCTTTACTAACACTCTCCCCACTTGGAGAGTCGGTGCTTTTAACCTCCTGTTTGGCCCAGTTTGCAATTTCTGCGGAAGATGAACAGGAATAGGGAGAACCAATGAGAGACTAGGTGGAGGTGTCCGGACGGGCAAATTTAACTCTCATTTCCCACCAGGAAGAGGAATTAACCAAAGGCTCAGCGTGCCATGCCGGAACCACACTAGGGCCAGAAGCAATCCTGCGGTGTTGCGGCCAGCTCACAAGAAAGCGAGTTGAAGAAAGGAGCTCAGGGGCACTGTAATTCACAAACCTGCAGAGTTATACATGACAGCTATCTTCCAAAAATATACTGAAGTATGGCTGCCAAGAGGAGTTGAACGCAGGGCAGAATTGCAGGAAACCGATTCCAGAAGGTAGACTGGAATTGCATGTAAAGCATAGGAAAAGAGGCAGAACGTCCACAATGATGCACTTGGCCAAAAAGGGCGTATGCGTTTTTTCCTGAATATATTCAGGAAATACGCATACGTTCTTTTTGGCCAACCAAGCAAGCTTGCAAAGGAAATCTGCACTACAATGAAGTCTCACTGCCCCCCGGTCAAAAGGGCCATCTGAAAAGAGTGTAAAATCCAAAAAGGCAGGACAGGCCATGGAGAACTGGGAGCCTTGTTATGCTGATGGGCGGGATGTAAATTGCCAGCAGCCACTCTGGAGAAGTGTATGGTGTTTCCTGGAACATCCAAAAAACAAAGCAACAGAGCCTAGGTCACTTCCACTTATGGTCCTATAGCTTAGGGAAATTAAAATCTAAAAGACACAGCCACCCCAATGTTTGGGACGGCTCTGTTTACAAGAACCTCGTTTACCGTACAAGTTCAATATCACAGAAAGCGAAAAATGGGTAAAGAAGTTGTGGTACTTACGTACAATGCAATATCACTCAGCAATGAAATCTATGTCATCAGGCCCGTAGCAGCATAATGAGTGGATTCAGGTACGATGATTCTAAGTGAAATGAGTCACACAGAAAAAGAAACATCATAAGATATCACTACTACACGGAATGTAAACTTGGCTACACAGAAACTGAATTACAAAACAGAAGAGGGTGTCAAATGTAGAAAACCAACTTATGCTTGCTTAAGGGGAAAGGTGAGTTGGGGTGCTGCATAAAACCAGAGATTGCAATTAACACAGATACCGTTCCATAAGCCAAATATGTAATAGACAAGAGCTACTCCTTGCTCAACGAAGTGGACTCAACACCCCATATTAAACGCCTAAGAATATACCTGACTAGTAAGAATCTTAAAACCTATGGATTTATATGTCTCCGAAAGAGAATCAAGCGTGTGTACAGCGGCATAAACGCAGCAGTGATAGGATTGGTGAGGTTCGGTGAGCAAATGCAGACCCTTTGAAGTCATATTGCATGGTACCCATTCCATGGGTCTCAACTCTCCAGATTTAATGGATTCTTCCTTCAGCTAAAACTTGCATGTGGAACCCAGAGTATGATCCACCGTGTGATCGGGAAACGTGTTCAAATGTGTCTCAGTTTTCGTCCCCTGGTACTCGGGTGCAACATTCCAGACGCTTTACTAACACTCTCCCCACTTGGAGTGTCGGTGCCTTTAACCTCCTGTTTGGCCCAGTTTGCAATTTCTGCGGAAGATGAACAGGAAGAGGGAGAATCAAGGAGAGACTAGCTCGAGGTGTCCGGACGGGCAAATTTAACTCTCATTTTCCAACAGGAAGAGGAAGTAACCAAAGGCTCAGCGTGCCATGCCGGAAGCACACTAGGGCCTGAAGCAATCCTGTGGTGTTGCGGCCAGCTCACAAGAAAGCGAGTTGAAGAAAGGAGCTCAGGGGCACTGTAATTCACAAACCTGCAGAGTTATAAATGACAGCTATCGTCCTAAAATATATTGAAGGAAGGCTGCCAAGAGGAGTTGAAAGCGGGGCAGAATTGTAGGAAACCGATCTCAGGAGGTAGACTGGAATTGCATGTAAAGCATAGGAAAAGAGGCAGAAGTTCCACAATGATGCTCTTGGCCTAAAAGGGCGTATGCGTTTTTTCCTGAATATATTCAGGAAAAAACGCATACGCCCTTTTTGGCCAACCAAGCAAGCTTGCAAAGGAAATCTACACTACAATGAAGTCTCACTGCCCCCAGGTCAAAAGGGCCATCTGAAAAAAGTGTAAAATCCAGAAAGGCAGGACAGGCCATGGAGAACTGGGAGCCTTGTTATGCTGATGGGCGGGATGTAAATTGCCAACAGCCACTCTGGAGAAGTGTATGGTGTTTCCTGAAACATCCAAAAAACAAAGCAACAGAGCCTAGGGCACTTCCACTTATGGTCCTATAGCTTAGGAAAATTAAAATGAAAAAGACACAGACACCCCAAAGTTTCGGCCGGCTCTGTTTACAAGAACCTCGTTTACGGTACAAGTTCAATATCACAAAAAGCGAAAAATGGATAAAGAAGTTGTGGTACTTATGTACAATGCAATATCACTCAGCAATGAAATCTATGTCATCAGGCCCGTAGCAGCATAATGAGTGGATTCAGGTACGATGATTCTAAGTGAAATAAGTCACACAGAGAAAGAAGCATCATAAGATATCACTAATACACGGAATGTAAACTTGGCTACAAAGGAACTGAATTACAAAACAGAACAGGGTCTCAAATGTAGAAAACCAACTTATGCTTGCTTAAGGGGAAAGGTGAGTTGGGGTGCTGCATAAAACCAGAGTTTGAAATTAGCACAGATACCGTTCCATAAGCCAAATATGTAATAGACAAGAGCTAGTCCTTGCTCAACGAAGTGGACTCAACACCCCATATTAAACGCCTAAGAATATACCTGACTAGTAAGAATCTTAAAACCTATGGATTTATATGTCTCTGAAAGAGAATCAAGCGTGTGTACAGTGGCAAAAACTCAGTAGTGATAGGATTGGTGAGGTTCGGTGAGCTAATGCAGACTCTTTGAAGTCATATTGCATGGTACCCATTCCATGGGTCTCAACTCTCCAGGTTTAAGGGATTCTTCCTTCAGCTAAAACATGCATGTGGAACCCAGAGTATGATCCACCGTGTGATCGGGAAACGTGTTCAAATGTGTCTCAGTTTTCGTCCCCTGGTACTCGGGTGCAACATTCCAGACGCTTTACTAACACTCTCCCCACTTGGAGAGTCAGTGCCTTTAACCAACTGTTTGGCCCAGTTTGCAATTTCTGCGTAAGATGAACAGGAAGAGGGAGAATGAATGAGAGACTAGCTGGAGGTGTCTGGACGGGCAAATTTAACTCTCATTTCCCACCAGGAAGAGGAATTAACCAAAGGCTCAGCATGCGATGCCGGAACCAAACTAAGGCCTGAAGCAATCCTGCAGTGTTGCGGCCAGCTCACAAGAAAGCGAGTTGAAGAAAGGAGCTCAGGGGCACTGTAATTCACAATCCTGCAGAGTTATAAATGACAGCTATCGTGCAAAAATATACTGAAGGAAGGCTCCCAAGAGGACTTGAAAGCGGGGCAGAATTGTAGGAAACCGATTTCAGGAGGTAGACTGGAATTGCATGTAAAGCATAGGAAAAGAGGCAGAACGTCCACAATGATGCACTTGGCCAAAAAGGGCGTATGCGTTCTTTCCTGAATATATTCAGGAAAAAACGCATACGCCCTTTTTGGCCAACCAAGCAAGCTTGCAAAGGGAATCTGCACTACAATGAAGTCTCACTGCCCCCCGGTCAAAAGGGCTATCTGAAAAAAGTGTAAAATCCAGAAAGGCTGGACAGGCCATGGAGAACTGGGAACCTTGTTATGCTGATGGGCGGGATGTAAATTGCCAACAGCCACTCTTGAGAAGTGTATGTTGTTTTCTGAAACATCCAAAAAACAAAGCAACAGAGCCTAGGGCACTTCCACTTATGGTCCTATAGCTTAGGGAAATTAAAATCAAAAAGACACAGCCACCCCAAAGTTTGGCCCGGCTCTGTTTACAAGAACCTCGTTTACGGTACAAGTTGAATATCACAGAAAGCAAAAAATGGATAAAGAAGTTGTGGTACTTACGTACAATGCAATATCACTCAGCAATGAAATCTATGTCATCAGGCGCATAGCAGCATAATGAGTGGATTCAGGTATGATGATTCTAAGTGAAATAAGTCACACAGAAAAGGAAACATCATAAGATATCACTAACACACGGAATGTAAACTTGGCTACACAGGAACTGAATTACAACACAGAACAGGGTCTCAAATGTAGAAAACCAACTTATGCTTGCTTAAGGGGAAAGGTGAGTTGGGGTGCTGCATAAAACCAGAGATTGAAATTAGCACAGATACCGTTCCATAAGCCAAATATGTAATAGACAAGAGCTACTCCTTGCTCAACGAAGTGGACTCAACACACCATATTAAACGCCTAAGAATATACCTGACTAGTAAGAATCTACGTGACTAGTAAGAATCTTAAAACCTATGGATTTATATGTCTCCGAAAGAGAATCAAGCGTGTGTACAGCGGCATAAACGCAGCAGTGATAGGATTGGTGAGGTTCGGTGAGCAAATGCAGACCCTTTGAAGTCATATTGCATGGTACCCATTCCATGGGTCTCAACTCTCCAGGTTTAAGGGATTCTTCCTTCAGCTAAAACATGCATGTGGAACCCAGAGTATGATCCACCGTGTGATCGGGAAACGTGTTCAAATGTGTCTCAGTTTTCGTCCCCTGGTACTTGGGTGCAACATTCCAGACGCTTTACTAACACTCTCCCCACTTGGAGAGTCAGTGCCTTTAACATCCTGTTTGGCCCAGTTTGCAATTCCTGTGGAAAATGAACAGGAATAGGGAGAATCAATCAGAGACTAGGTGGAGGTGTCTGAACGGCCAAATTTAACTCTAATTTCCCACCAGGAAGAGGAATTAACCAAAGGCTCAACATGCCATGCCGGAACCAAACTAGGGCCTGAAGCAATCCTGCAGTGTTGCGGCCAACTCACAAGAAAGCGAGTTGAAGAAAGGAGCTCAGGGGCACTGTAATTCACAAACCTGCAGAGTTATAAATGACAGCTATCTTCCAAAAATATATTGAAGTAAGGCAGCCAAGAGGAGTTGAAAACGGGGCAGAATTGCAGGAAACTGATTTCAGGAGGTAGACTGGAATTGCATGTAAAGCATAGGAAAAGAGGCAGAACGTCCACAATGATGCACTTGGCCAAAAAGGGCGTATGCGTTTTTTCCTGAATATATTCAGGAAAAAACGCATACGCCCTTTTTGGCCAACCAAGCAAGCTTGCAAAGGAAATCTGCACTACAATGAAGTCTCACTGCCCCCCGGTCAAAAGGGCCATCTGAAAAAAGTGTAAAATCCAGAAAGGCAGCACAGGCCAAGGAGAATTAGGAGCCTTCTTATGCTGATGGGCGGGATGTAAATTGCCAGCAGCCACTCTGGAGAAGTGTATGGTGTTTCCTGAAACATCCAAAAAACAAAGCAACAGAGCCTAGGGCACTTCCACTTATGGTTATATAGCTTAGGGAAATTAAAATCAAAAAGACACAGCCACCCCAAAGTTTGGGATGGCTCTGTTTACAAGAACCTCGTTTACGGTACAAGTTCAATATCACAGAAAGCGAAAAATGGATAAAGAAGTTGTGGTACTTACGTACAATCCAATATCACTCAGCAATGAAATCTATGTCATCAGGCCCGTAGCAGCATAATGAGTGGATTCAGGTACGATGATTCTAAGTGAAATAAGTCACACAGAAAAAGAAAAATCATAAGATATCACTAATACACGGAATGTAAACTTGGCTACACAAGAACTGAATTACAAACAGAACAGGGTGTCAAATGTAGAAAACCAACTTATGCTTGCTTAAGGGGAAGGGTGCGTTGGGTTGCTGCATAAAACCAGAGATTGAAATTAGCACAGATACCGTTCCATAAGCCAAATATGTAATAGACAAGAGCTACTCCTTGCTCAACGAAGTGCACTCAACACCCCATATTAAACCCCTAAGAATATACCTGACTAGTAAGAATCTACCTGACTAGTAAGAATCTTAAAACCTATGGATTTATATGTCTCCGAAAGAGAATCAAGTGTGTGTACAGAGGCATAAACGCAGCAGTGATAGGATTGGTCAGCTTCGGTGAGCAAATGCAGACCCTTTGAAGTCATATTGCATGGTACCCATTCCATGGGTCTCAACTCTCCAGGTTTAAGGGATTCTTCCTTCAGCTAAAACATGCATGTGGACCCAGAGTATGATCCACCGTGTGATCGGGAAACGTGTTCAAATGTGTCTCAGTTTTCGTCCCCTGGTACTCGGGTGCAACATTGCAGACACTTTACTAACACTCTCCCCACTTGGAGAGTCAGTGCCTTTAACCTCCTGTTTGGCCCAGTTTGCAATTTCTGTGGAAAATGAACAGGAATAGGGAGAACCAATGAGAGACTAGGTGGAGGTGTCCAGACGGGCAAATTTAACTCTTATTTCCCACCAGGAAGAGGAATTAAGCAAAGGCTCAGCATGCCATGCCGGAACCACACTAGGACCAGAAGCAATCCTGTGGTGTTGCGGCCAGCTCACAAGAAAGCGAGTTGAAGAAAGGAGCTCAGGGGCACTGTAATTCACAAACCTGCAGAGTTATAAATGACAGCTATCTTCCAAAAATAAATTGAAGTAAGGCTGCCAAGAGGAGTTGAAAGCGGGGCAGAATTGCAGGAAACCGATTTCAGGAAGTAGACTGGAATTGCATGTAAAGCATAGGAAAAGAGGCAGAACGTCCACAATGATGCACTTGGTCAAAAAGGGCGTATGCGTTTTTTCCTGAATATATTCAGGAAAAAACGCATACGCCCTTTTTGGCCAACCAAGCAAGCTTGCAAAGGAAATCTGCACTACAATGAAGTCTCACTGCCCCCCGGTCAAAAGGGCCATCTGAAAAAAGTGTAAAATCCAAAAAGGCAGGACAGGCCATGGAGAACTGGGAGCCTTGTTATGCTGATGGGCGGGATGTAAATTGCCAACAGCCACTCTGGAGAAGTGTATGGTGTTTCCTGAAACATCCAAAAAACAAAGCAACAGAGCCTAGGGCACTTCCACTTATGGTCCTATAGCTTAGGGAAATTAAAATCAAAAAGACACAGCCACCCCAAAGTTTGGGACGGCTCTGTTTACAAGAACCTCGTTTACGGTACAAGTTCAATATCACAGAAAGGGAAAAATGGATAAAGAATTTGTGGTACTTACGTACAATGCAATATCACTCAGCAATGAAATCTATGTCATCAGGCCCGTAGCAGCATAATGAGTGGATTCAGGTACGATGATTCTAAGTGAAATAAGTCACAAAGGAAAAGAAACATCATAAGATATCACTAATACACGGAATGTAATCTTGGCTACACAGGAAATGAATTACAAAACAGAACAGGGTCTCAAATGTAGAAAACCAACTTATGCTTGCTTAAGGGGAAAGGTGAGTTGGGGTGCTGCATAAAACCAGAGATTGAAATTAGCACAGATACCGTTCCATAAGCCAAATATGTAATAGACAAGAGCTACTCCTTGCTCAAGGAAGTGGACTCAACACCCCATATTAAACGCCTAAGATATACCTGACTAGTAAGAATCTTAAAACCTATGGATTTATATGTCTCTGAAAGAGAATCAAGCGTGTGTACAGCAGCATAAACGCGGCAGTGATAGGACTGGTGAGGTTCGGTGAGCAAATGCAGACCCTTTGAAGTCATATTGCATGGTACCCATTCCATGGGTCTCAACTCTCCATGTTTAAGGGATTCGTCCTTCAGCTAAAACATGCATGTGGAACCCAGAGTATGATCCACCGTGTGATCGGGAAACGTGTTCAAATGTGTCTCAGTTTTTGTACCCTGGTACTCGGGTGCAACATTCCAGACGCTTTACTAACACTCTCACCACTTGGAGAGTCGGTGCCTTTAAACTCCTGTTTGGCCCAGTTTGCAATTTCTGTGGAAAATGAAAAGGAATAGGGAGAACCAATGAGAGACTAGGTGGAGGTGGCTGGACGGGCAAATTTAACTCTCATTTCCCACCAGGAAGAGGAATTAACCAAAGGCTCAACATGCCATGCCGGAACCAAACTAGGGCCTGAAGCAATCCTGCGGTGTTCTGGCCAGCTCACAAGAAAGCGAGTTGAAGTATGGAGCTCAGGGGCACTGTAATTCACAAACCTGCAGAGTTATAAATGACAGCTATCTTCCAAAAATATACTGAAGTAAGGCAGCCAAGAATAGTTGAAAGCGGGGCAGAATTGCAGGAAACCGATTTCAGGAGGTAGACTGGAATTGCATGTAAAGCATAGGAAAAGAGGCAGAACGTCCACAATGATGCACTTGGCCAAAAAGGGCGTATGCGTTTTTTCCTGAATATATTCAGGAAAAAACGCATACGCACTTTTTGGCGAACCAAGCAAGCTTGAAAAGGAAATCCGCACTAAAATGAAGTCTCACTGCCCCCCGGTCAAAAGGGCCATCTGAAAAAAGTGTAAAATCCAGAAAGGCAGGACAGGCCATGGAGAACTGGGAGCCTTGTTATGCTGATGGGCAGGATGTAAATTGTCAACAGCCACTCTGGAGAAGTGTATGGTGTTTCCTGAAACATCCAAAAAACAAAGCAACAGAGTCTAGGGCACTTCCACTTATGGTCCTATAGCTTAGGGAAATTAAAATCAAAAAGACACAGCCACCCCAAAATTTGGGACGGCACTGTTTACAAGAAACTCGTTTACGGTACAAGTTCAATATCACAGAAAGCGAAAAATGGATAAAGAAGTTGTGGTACTTACGTACAATGCAATATCACTCAGCAATGAAATCTATGTCATCAGGCCCGTAGCAGCATAATGAGTGGATTCAGGTACGATGATTCTAAGTGAAATAAGTCACACAGAAAAAGAAACATCATAAGATATCACTACTACACGGAATGTAAACTTGGCTACACAAGAACTGAATTACAAAACAGAACAGGGTGTCAAATGTAGAAAACCAACTTATGCTTGCTTAAGGGGAAAGGTGAGTTGGGGTGCTGCATAAAACCAGAGATTGAAATTAGCACAGATACCGTTCCATAAGCCAAATATGTAATAGACAAGAGCTACTCCTTGCTCAATGAAGTGGACTCAACACCCCATTTAAACGCCTTACAATATACCTGACTAGTAAGTATCTTAAAACCTATGGATTTATATGTCTCTGAAAGAGAATCAAGCGTGTGTACAGCGGCATAAACACAGCAGTGATAGGACTGGTGAGGTTCGGTGAGCAAATGCAGACCCTTTGAAGTCATATTGCATGGTACCCATTCCATGGGTCTCAACTCTCCATGTTTAAGGGATTCTTCCTTCAGCTAAAACATGCACGTGGAACCCAGAGTATGATCAACCGTGTGATCGGGAGACGTGTTCCAATATGTCTCAGTTCTCGTCCCCTGGTACTCGGGTGCAACATTCCAGACGCTTTACTAACACTCTCCCGACTTGGAGAGTCAGTGCCTTTAACCTCCTGTTTGGCCCATTTGCAATTTCTGTGGAAGATGAACAGGAATAGGGAGAACCAATGAGAGACTAGCTGGAGGTGTCTGGACGGGCAAATTTAACTCTCATTTCCCACCAGGAGGAGGAATTAACCAAAGGCTCAGCGTGCCGTGCCGGAACCAGATTAGGGCCTGAATCAATCCTGCGGTGTTGCGGCCAGCTCACAAGAAAGCGAGTTGAAGAAAGGAGCTCATGGGCACTGTAATTCACAAACCTGCAGAGTTATAAATGACAGCTATCGTCCAAAAATATACTGAAGTAAGGCTGCCAAGAGGACTTGAAAGTGGGGCAGAATTGCAGGAAACCGATTTCAGGAGGTAGACTGGAATTGCATTTAAAGCATAGGAAAAGAGGCAGAACGTCCACAATGATGCACTTGGTCAAAAAGGGCGTATGCGTTTTTTCCTGAATATATTCAGGAAAAAACGCATACGCCCTTTTTGGCCAACCAAGCAAGCTTGCAAAGGAAATCTGCACTACAATGAAGTCTCACTTCCCCCCGGTCAAAAGGGCCATCTGAAAAAAGTGTAAAATCCAGAAAGGCAGGACAGGCCATGGAGAACTGGGAGCGTTGTTATGCTGATGGGCGGGATGTAAATTGCCAACAGCCACTTGGGAGAGGTGTATGGTGTTTCCTGAAACATCTAAAAAACAAAGCAACAGAGCCTAGGGCACTTCCACTTATGGTCCTATAGCTTAGGGAAATTAAAATCAAAAAGACACAGCCACCCCAAAGTTTGGGACGGCTCTGTTTACAAGAACCTCATTTACGTTACAAGTTCAATATCGCAGAAAGTGAAAAATGGATAAAGAAGTTGTGGTACTTACGTACAATGCAATATCACTCAGCAATGAAATCTATGTCATCAGGCCCGTAGCAGCATAATGAGTGGATTCAGGTATGAAGATTCTAACTGAAATAAGTCACACAGAAAAAGAAACATCATAAGATATCACTACTACACGGAATGTAAACTTGGCTACACAGGAACTGGATTACAAAACAGAACAGGGTCTCAAATTTAGAAAACCAACTTATGCTTGCTTAAGGGGAAAGGTGAGTTGGGGTGCTGCATAGAACCTTAGATTGAAATGAGCACAGATAAAGTTCCTTAAGCCAAATATGGAATAGACAAGAACTACTCCTTGCTCAACGAAATGGACTCAACACCCCATATTAAACGCCTAAGAATGTACCTGACTAGTAAGTATCTTAAAACCTATGGATTGCTATGTCTCTGAAAGAAAATCAAGCATGTGTACAGGGGCAAAAACGCAGCAGTGATAGGATTGCTGAGGTTCGGTGAGCAAATGCAGACCCTTTGAAGTCATATTGCATGGTACCCATTCCATGTGTCTCAACTCTCCAGGTTTAAGGGATTCTTCCTTCAGCTAAAACATGCATGTGGAACCCAGAGTATGATCCACCGTGTGATCAGGAAACGTGTTCAAATGTGTCTCAGTTTTCGTCCCCTGGTACTCGGGTGCAACATTCCAGACGCTTTACTAACACTCTCCCCACTTGGAGAGTCGGTGCTTTTAACCTCCTGTTTGGCCCAGTTTGCAATTTCTGCGGAAGATGAACAGGAATAAGGAGAACCAATGAGAGACTAGGTGGAGGTGTCCGGACCGGCAAATTTAACTCTCATTTCCCACCAGGAAGAGGAATTAACCAAAGGCTCAGCGTGCCATGCCCAAACCACACTAGGGCCAGAAGCAATCCTGCGGTGTTGCGGCCAGCTCACAAGAAAGCGAGTTGAAGAAAGGAGCTCAGGGGCACTGTAATTCACAAACCTGCAGAGTTATAAATGACAGCTATCTTCCAAAAATATATTGAAGTATGGCTGCCAAGAGGAGTTGAATGCAGGGCAGAATTGCAGGAAACCGATTCCAGAAGGTAGACTGGAATTGCATGTAAAGCATAGGAAAAGAGGCAGAACGTCCACAATGATGCACTTGGCCAAAAAGTGCATATGCGTTTTTTCCTGAATATATTCAGGAAAAACGCATACGTTCTTTTTGGCCAACCAAGCAAGCTTGCAAAGGAAATCTGCACTACAATGAAGTCTCACTGCCCCCCGGTCAAAAGGGCCATCTGAAAAGAGTGTAAAATCCAGAAAGGCAGGACAGGCCATGGAGAACTGGGAGCCTTGTTATGCTGATGGGCGGGATGTAAATTGCCAGCAGCCACTCTGGAGAAGTGTATGGTGTTTCCTGGAACATCCAAAAAACAAAGCAACAGAGCCTAGGGCACTTCCACTTATGGTCCTATAGCTTAGGGAAATTAAAATCTAAAAGACACAGCCACCCCAATGTTTGGGACGGCTCTGTTTACAAGAACCTCGTTTACCGTACAAGTTCAATATCACAGAAAGTGAAAAATGGATAAAGAAGTTGTGGTACTTACGTACAATGCAATATCACTCAGCAATGAAATCTATGTCATCAGGCCCGTAGCAGCATAATGAGTGGATTCAGGTACGATGATTCTAAGTGAAATGAGTCACACAGAAAAAGAAACATCATAAGATATCACTACTACACGGAATGTAAACTTGGCTACACAGAAACTGAATTACAAAACAGAACAGGGTGTCAAATGTAGAAAACCAACTTATGCTTGCTTAAGGGGAAAGGTGAGTTGGGGTGCTACATAAAACCAGAGATTGAAATTAGCACAGATACCGTTCCATAAGCCAAATATGTAATAGACAAGAGCTACTCCTTGCTCAACGAAGTGGACTCAACACCCCATATTAAACGCCTAAGAATATACCTGACTAGTAAGAATCTTAAAACCTATGGATTTATATGTCTCCGAAAGAGAATCAAGCGTGTGTACAGTGGCATAAACGCAGCAGTGATAGGATTGGTGAGGTTCGGTGAGCAAATGCAGACCCTTTGAAGTCATATTGCATGGTACCCATTCCATGGGTCTCAACTCTCCAGATTTAATGGATTCTTCCTTCAGCTAAAACTTGCATGTGGAACCCAGAGTATGATCCACCGTGTGATCGGGAAACGTGTTCAAATGTGTCTCAGTTTTCGTCCCCTGGTACTCGGGTGCAACATTCCAGACGCTTTACTAACACTCTCCCCACTTGGAGTGTCGGTGCCTTTAACCTCCTGTTTGGCCCAGTTTGCAATTTCTGCGGAAGATGAACAGGAAGAGGGAGAATCAAGGAGAGACTAGCTGGAGGTGTCCGGACGGGCAAATTTAACTCTCATTTTCCAACAGGAAGAGGAAGTAACCAAAGGCTCAGCGTGCCATGCCGGAAGCACACTAGGGCCTGAAGCAATCTTGCGGTGTTGCGGCCAGCTCACAAGAAAGCGAGTTGAAGAAAGGAGCTCAGGGGCACTGTAATTCACAAACCTGCAGAGTTATAAATGACAGCTATCGTCCTAAAATATATTGAAGGAAGGCTGCCAAGAGGAGTTGAAAGCGGGGCAGAATTGTAGGAAACCGATCTCAGGAGGTAGACTGGAATTGCATGTAAAGCATAGGAAAAGAGGCAGAAGTTCCACAATGATGCTCTTGGCCTAAAAGGGCGTATGCGTTTTTTCCTGAATATATTCAGGAAAAAACGCATACGCCCTTTTTGGCCAACCAAGCAAGCTTGCAAAGGAAATCTACACTACAATGAAGTCTCACTGCCCCCAGGTCAAAAGGGCCATCTGAAAAAAGTGTAAAATCCAGAAAGGCAGGACAGGCCATGGAGAACTGGGAGCCTTGTTATGCTGATGGGCGGGATGTAAATTGCCAACAGCCACTCTGGAGAAGTGTATGGTGTTTCCTGAAACATCCAAAAAACAAAGCAACAGAGCCTAGGGCACTTCCACTTATGGTCCTATAGCTTAGGAAAATTAAAATGAAAAAGACACAGACACCCCAAAGTTTCGGCCGGCTCTGTTTACAAGAACCTCGTTTACGGTACAAGTTCAATATCACAAAAAGCGAAAAATGGATAAAGAAGTTGTGGTACTTATGTACAATGCAATATCACTCAGCAATGAAATCTATGTCATCAGGCCCGTAGCAGCATAATGAGTGGATTCAGGTACGATGATTCTAAGTGAAATAAGTCACACAGAAAAAGAAGCATCATAAGATATCACTAATACACGGAATGTAAACTTGGCTACAAAGGAACTGAATTACAAAACAGAACACGGTCTCAAATGTACAAAACCAACTTATGCTTGCTTAAGGGGAAAGGTGAGTTGGGGTGCTGCATAAAACCAGAGTTTGAAATTAGCACAGATACCGTTCCATAAGCCAAATATGTAATAGACAAGAGCTAGTCCTTGCTCAACGAAGTGGACTTAACACCCCATATTAAACGCCTAAGAATATACCTGACTAGTAAGAATCTTAAAACCTATGGATTTATATGTCTCTGAAAGAGAATCAAGCGTGTGTACAGTGGCAAAAACTCAGTAGTGATAGGATTGGTGAGGTTCGGTGAGCTAATGCAGACTCTTTGAAGTCATATTGCATGGTACCCATTCCATGGGTCTCAACTCTCCAGGTTTAAGGGATTCTTCCTTCAGCTAAAACATGCATGTGGAACCCAGAGTATGATCCACCGTGTGATCGGGAAACGTGTTCAAATGTGTCTCAGTTTTCGTCCCCTGGTACTCGGGTGCAACATTCCAGACGCTTTACTAACACTCTCCCCACTTGGAGAGTCAGTGCCTTTAACCTCCTGTTTGGCCCAGTTTGCAATTTCTGCGTAAGATGAACAGGAAGAGGGAGAACGAATGAGAGACTAGCTGGAGGTGTCTGGACGGGCAAATTTAACTCTCATTTCCCACCAGGAAGAGGAATTAACCAAAGGCTCAGCATGCGATGCTGGAACCAAACTAAGGCCTGAAGCAATCCTGCAGTGTTGCGGCCAGCTCACAAGAAAGCGAGTTGAAGAAAGGAGCTCAGGGGCACTGTAATTCACAATCCTGCAGAGTTATAAATGACAGCTATCGTGCAAAAATATACTGAAGGAAGGCTCCCAAGAGGACTTGAAAGCGGGGCAGAATTGCAGGAAACCGATTTCAGGAGGTAGACTGGAATTGCATGTAAAGCATAGGAAAAGAGGCAGAACGTCCACAATGATGCACTTGGCCAAAAAGGGCGTATGCGTTCTTTCCTGAATATATTCAGGAAACAACGCATACGAGCTTTTTGGCCAACCAAGCAGGCTTGCAAAGGAAATCTGCACTACAATGAAGTCTCACTGCCCCCAGGTCAAAAGGGCCATCTGAAAAAAGTGTAAAATCCAGAAAGGCAGGACAGGCCATGGAGAACTGGGAGCCTTGTTATGCTGATGGGCAGGATGTAAATTGCCAACAGCCACTCTGGAGAAGTGTATGGTGTTTCCTGAAACATCCAAAAAACAAAGCAACAGAGCCTAGGGCACTTCCACTTATGGTCCTATAGCTTAGGGAAATTAAAATCAAAAAGACACAGCCACCCCAAAGTTTGGGACGGCTCTTTTTACAAGAACCTCGTTTACGGTACAAGTTCAATATCACAGAAAGCGAAAAATGGATAAAGAAGTTGTGGTACTTACGTACAATGCAATATCACTCAGCAATGAAATCTATGTCATCAGGCCCGTAGCAGCATAATGAGTGGATTCAGGTACGATGATTCTAAGTGAAATAAGTCACACAGAAAAAGAAACATCATAAGATATCACTACTACACGGAATGTAAACTTGGCTACACAAGAACTGAATTACAAAACAGAAGAGGGTGTCAAATGTAGAAAACCAACTTATGCTTGCTTAAGGGGAAAGGTGAGTTGGGGTGCTGCATAAAACCAGAGATTGAAATTAGCACAGATACCGTTCCATAAGCCAAATATGTAATAGACAAGAGCTACTCCTTGTTCAATGAAGTGGACTCAACACCCCATTTAAACGCCTTACAATATACCTGACTAGTAAGTATCTTAAAACCTATGGATTTATATGTCTCCGAAAGAGAATCAAGCGTGTGTACAGCGGCATAAACACAGCAGTGATAGGACTGGTGAGGTTCGGTGAGCAAATGCAGACCCTTTGAAGTCATATTGCATGGTACCCATTCCATGGGTCTCAACTCTCCATGTTTAAGGGATTCTTCCTTCAGCTAAAACATGCACGTGGAACCCAGAGTATGATCAACCGTGTGATCGGGAGACGTGTTCCAATATGTCTCAGTTCTCGTCCCCTGGTACTCGGGTGCAACATTCCAGACGCTTTACTAACACTCTCCCGACTTGGAGAGTCAGTGCCTTTAACCTCCTGTTTGGCCCATTTGCAATTTCTGTGGAAGATGAACAGGAATAGGGAGAACCAATGAGAGACTAGCTGGAGGTGTCTGGACGGGCAAATTTAACTCTCATTTCCCACCAGGAAGAGGAATTAACCAAAGGCTCAGCGTGCCGTGCCGGAACCAGATTAGGGCCTGAATCAATCCTGCGGTGTTGCGGCCAGCTCACAAGAAAGCGAGTTGAAGAAAGGAGCTCATGGGCACTGTAATTCACAAACCTGCAGAGTTATAAATGACAGCTATCGTCCAAAAATATACTGAAGTAAGGCTGCCAAGAGGACTTGAAAGTGGGGCAGAATTGCAGGAAACCGATTTCAGGAGGTAGACTGGAATTGCATTTAAAGCATAGGAAAAGAGGCAGAACGTCCACAATGATGCACTTGGTCAAAAAGGGCGTATGCGTTTTTTCCTGAATATATTCAGGAAAAAACGCATACGCCCTTTTTGGCCAACCAAGCAAGCTTGCAAAGGAAATCTGCACTACAATGAAGTCTCACTTCCCCCCGGTCAAAAGGGCCATCTGAAAAAAGTGTAAAATCCAGAAAGGCAGGACAGGCCATGGAGAACTGGGAGCGTTGTTATGCTGATGGGCGGGATGTAAATTGCCAACAGCCACTTGGGAGAGGTGTATGGTGTTTCCTGAAACATCTAAAAAACAAAGCAACAGAGCCTAGGGCACTTCCACTTATGGTCCTATAGCTTAGGGAAATTAAAATCAAAAAGACACAGCCACCCCAAAGTTTGGGACGGCTCTGTTTACAAGAACCTCATTTACGTTACAAGTTCAATATCGCAGAAAGTGAAAAATGGATAAAGAAGTTGTGGTACTTACGTACAATGCAATATCACTCAGCAATGAAATCTATGTCATCAGGCCCGTAGCAGCATAATGAGTGGATTCAGGTATGAAGATTCTAACTGAAATAAGTCACACAGAAAAAGAAACATCATAAGATATCACTACTACACGGAATGTAAACTTGGCTACACAGGAACTGGATTACAAAACAGAACAGGGTCTCAAATTTAGAAAACCAACTTATGCTTGCTTAAGGGGAAAGGTGAGTTGGGGTGCTGCATAGAACCTTAGATTGAAATGAGCACAGATAAAGTTCCTTAAGCCAAATATGGAATAGACAAGAACTACTCCTTGCTCAACGAAATGGACTCAACACCCCATATTAAACGCCTAAGAATGTACCTGACTAGTAAGTATCTTAAAACCTATGGATTGCTATGTCTCTGAAAGAAAATCAAGCATGTGTACAGGGGCATAAACGCAGCAGTGATAGGATTGCTGAGGTTCGGTGAGCAAATGCAGACCCTTTGAAGTCATATTGCATGGTACCCATTCCATGTGTCTCAACTCTCCAGGTTTAAGGGATTCTTCCTTCAGCTAAAACATGCATGTGGAACCCAGAGTATGATCCACCGTGTGATCGGGAAACGTGTTCAAATGTGTCTCAGTTTTCGTCCCCTGGTACTCGGGTGCAACATTCCAGACGCTTTACTAACACTCTCCCCACTTGGAGAGTCGGTGCTTTTAACCTCCTGTTTGGCCCAGTTTGCAATTTCTGCGGAAGATGAACAGGAATAGGGAGAACCAATGAGAGACTAGGTGGAGGTGTCCGGACGGGCAAATTTAACTCTCATTTCCCACCAGGAAGAGGAATTAACCAAAGGCTCAGCGTGCCATGCCGGAACCACACTAGGGCCAGAAGCAATCCTGCGGTGTTGCGGCCAGCTCAGAAGAAAGCGAGTTGAAGAAAGGAGCTCAGGGGCACTGTAATTCACAAACCTGCAGAGTTATAAATGACAGCTATCTTCCAAAAATATATTGAAGTATGGCTGCCAAGAGGAGTTGAATGCAGGGCAGAATTGCAGGAAACCGATTCCAGAAGGTAGACTGGAATTGCATGTAAAGCATAGGAAAAGAGGCAGAACGTCCACAATGATGCACTTGGCCAAAAAGGGCATATGCGTTTTTTCCTGAATATATTCAGGAAAAATGCATACGTTCTTTTTGGCCAACCAAGCAAGCTTGCAAAGGAAATCTGCACTACAATGAAGTCTCACTGCCCCCCGGTCAAAAGGGCCATCTGAAAAGAGTGTAAAATCCAGAAAGGCAGGACAGGCCATGGAGAACTGGGAGCCTTGTTATGCTGATGGGCGGGATGTAAATTGCCAGCAGCCACTCTGGAGAAGTGTATGGTGTTTCCTGGAACATCCAAAAAACAAAGCAACAGAGCCTAGGGCACTTCCACTTATGGTCCTATAGCTTAGGGAAATTAAAATCAAAAAGACACAGCCACCCCAAAGTTTGGGACGGCTCTTTTTACAAGAACCTCGTTTACGGTACAAGTTCAATATCACAGAAAGCGAAAAATGGATAAAGAAGTTGTGGTACTTACGTACAATGCAATATCACTCAGCAATGAAATCTATGTCATCAGGCCCGTAGCAGCATAATGAGTGGATTCAGGTACGATGATTCTAAGTGAAATAAGTCACACAGAAAAAGAAACATCATAAGATATCACTACTACACGGAATGTAAACTTGGCTACACAAGAACTGAATTACAAAACAGAAGAGGGTGTCAAATGTAGAAAACCAACTTATGCTTGCTTAAGGGGAAAGGTGAGTTGGGGTGCTGCATAAAACCAGAGATTGAAATTAGCACAGATACCGTTCCATAAGCCAAATATGTAATAGACAAGAGCTACTCCTTGCTCAATGAAGTGGACTCAACACCCCATTTAAACGCCTTACAATATACCTGACTAGTAAGTATCTTAAAACCTATGGATTTATATGTCTCCGAAAGAGAATCAAGCGTGTGTACAGCGGCATAAACACAGCAGTGATAGGACTGGTGAGGTTCGGTGAGCAAATGCAGACCCTTTGAAGTCATATTGCATGGTACCCATTCCATGGGTCTCAACTCTCCATGTTTAAGGGATTCTTCCTTCAGCTAAAACATGCACGTGGAACCCAGAGTATGATCAACCGTGTGATCGGGAGACGTGTTCCAATATGTCTCAGTTCTCGTCCCCTGGTACTCGGGTGCAACATTCCAGACGCTTTACTAACACTCTCCCGACTTGGAGAGTCAGTGCCTTTAACCTCCTGTTTGGCCCATTTGCAATTTCTGTGGAAGATGAACAGGAATAGGGAGAACCAATGAGAGACTAGCTGGAGGTGTCTGGACGGGCAAATTTAACTCTCATTTCCCACCAGGAAGAGGAATTAACCAAAGGCTCAGCGTGCCGTGCCGGAACCAGATTAGGGCCTGAATCAATCCTGCGGTGTTGCGGCCAGCTCACAAGAAAGCGAGTTGAAGAAAGGAGCTCATGGGCACTGTAATTCACAAACCTGCAGAGTTATAAATGACAGCTATCGTCCAAAAATATACTGAAGTAAGGCTGCCAAGAGGACTTGAAAGTGGGGCAGAATTGCAGGAAACTGATTTCAGGAGGTAGACTGGAATTGCATTTAAAGCATAGGAAAAGAGGCAGAACGTCCACAATGATGCACTTGGTCAAAAAGGGCGTATGCGTTTTTTCCTGAATATATTCAGGAAAAAACGCATACGCCCTTTTTGGCCAACCAAGCAAGCTTGCAAAGGAAATCTGCACTACAATGAAGTCTCACTTCCCCCCGGTCAAAAGGGCCATCTGAAAAAAGTGTAAAATCCAGAAAGGCAGGACAGGCCATGGAGAACTGGGAGCGTTGTTATGCTGATGGGCGGGATGTAAATTGCCAACAGCCACTTGGGAGAGGTGTATGGTGTTTCCTGAAACATCTAAAAAACAAAGCAACAGAGCCTAGGGCACTTCCACTTATGGTCCTATAGCTTAGGGAAATTAAAATCAAAAAGACACAGCCACCCCAAAGTTTGGGACGGCTCTGTTTACAAGAACCTCATTTACGTTACAAGTTCAATATCGCAGAAAGTGAAAAATGGATAAAGAAGTTGTGGTACTTACGTACAATGCAATATCACTCAGCAATGAAATCTATGTCATCAGGCCCGTAGCAGCATAATGAGTGGATTCAGGTATGAAGATTCTAACTGAAATAAGTCACACAGAAAAAGAAACATCATAAGATATCACTACTACACGGAATGTAAACTTGGCTACACAGGAACTGGATTACAAAACAGAACAGGGTCTCAAATTTAGAAAACCAACTTATGCTTGCTTAAGGGGAAAGGTGAGTTGGGGTGCTGCATAGAACCTTAGATTGAAATGAGCACAGATAAAGTTCCTTAAGCCAAATATGGAATAGACAAGAACTACTCCTTGCTCAACGAAATGGACTCAACACCCCATATTAAATGCCTAAGAATGTACCTGACTAGTAAGTATCTTAAAACATATGGATTGCTATGTCTCTGAAAGAAAATCAAGCATGTGTACAGGGGCATAAACGCAGCAGTGATAGGATTGCTGAGGTTCGGTGAGCAAATGCAGACCCTTTGAAGTCATATTGCATGGTACCCATTCCATGTGTCTCAACTCTCCAGGTTTAAGGGATTCTTCCTTCAGCTAAAACATGCATGTGGAACCCAGAGTATGATCCACCGTGTGATCGGGAAACGTGTTCAAATGTGTCTCAGTTTTCGTCCCCTGGTACTCGGGTGCAACATTCCAGACGCTTTACTAACACTCTCCCCACTTGGAGAGTCGGTGCTTTTAACCTCCTGTTTGGCCCAGTTTGCAATTTCTGCGGAAGATGAACAGGAATAAGGAGAACCAATGAGAGACTAGGTGGAGGTGTCCAGACGGGCAAATTTAACTCTCATTTCCCACCAGGAAGAGGAATTAACCAAAGGCTCAGCGTGCCATGCCCAAACCACACTAGGGCCAGAAGCAATCCTGCGGTGTTGCGGCCAGCTCAGAAGAAAGCGAGTTGAAGAAAGGAGCTCAGGGGCACTGTAATTCACAAACCTGCAGAGTTATAAATGACAGCTATCTTCCAAAAATATATTGAAGTATGGCTGCCAAGAGGAGTTGAATGCAGGGCAGAATTGCAGGAAACCGATTCCAGAAGGTAGACTGGAATTGCATGTAAAGCATAGGAAAAGAGGCAGAACGTCCACAATGATGCACTTGGCCAAAAAGGGCATATGCGTTTTTTCCTGAATATATTCAGGAAAAATGCATACGTTCTTTTTGGCCAACCAAGCAAGCTTGCAAAGGAAATCTGCACTACAATGAAGTCTCACTGCCCCCCGGTCAAAAGGGCCATCTGAAAAGAGTGTAAAATCCAGAAAGGCAGGACAGGCCATGGAGAACTGGGAGCCTTGTTATGCTGATGGGCGGGATGTAAATTGCCAGCAGCCACTCTGGAGAAGTGTATGGTGTTTCCTGGAACATCCAAAAAACAAAGCAACAGAGCCTAGGGCACTTCCACTTATGGTCCTATAGCTTAGGGAAATTAAAATCTAAAAGACACAGCCACCCCAATGTTTGGGACGACTCTGTTTACAAGAACCTCGTTTACCGTACAAGTTCAATATCACAGAAAGCGAAAAATGGATAAAGAAGTTGTGGTACTTACGTACAATGCAATATCACTCAGCAATGAAATCTATGTCATCAGGCCCGTAGCAGCATAATGAGTGGATTCAGGTACGATGATTCTAAGTGAAATGAGTCACACAGAAAAAGAAACATCATAAGATATCACTACTACACGGAATGTAAACTTGGCTACACAGAAACTGAATTACAAAACAGAACAGGGTGTCAAATGTAGAAAACCAACTTATGCTTGCTTAAGGGGAAAGGTGAGTTGGGGTGCTACATAAAACCAGAGATTGAAATTAGCACAGATACCGTTCCATAAGCCAAATATGTAATAGACAAGAGCTACTCCTTGCTCAACGAAGTGGACTCAACACCCCATATTAAACGCCTAAGAATATACCTGACTAGTAAGAATCTTAAAACCTATGGATTTATATGTCTCCGAAAGAGAATCAAGCGTGTGTACAGCGGCATAAACGCAGCAGTGATAGGATTGGTGAGGTTCGGTGAGCAAATGCAGACCCTTTGAAGTCATATTGCATGGTACCCATTCCATGGGTCTCAACTCTCCAGATTTAATGGATTCTTCCTTCAGCTAAAACTTGCATGTGGAACCCAGAGTATGATCCACCGTGTGATCGGGAAACGTGTTCAAATGTGTCTCAGTTTTCGTCCCCTGGTACTCGGGTGCAACATTCCAGACGCTTTACTAACACTCTCCCCACTTGGAGTGTCGGTGCCTTTAACCTCCTGTTTGGCCCAGTTTGCAATTTCTGCGGAAGATGAACAGGAAGAGGGAGAATCAAGGAGAGACTAGCTGGAGGTGTCCGGACGGGCAAATTTAACTCTCATTTTCCAACAGGAAGAGGAAGTAACCAAAGGCTCAGCGTGCCATGCCGGAAGCACACTAGGGCCTGAAGCAATCCTGCGGTGTTGCGGCCAGCTCACAAGAAAGCGAGTTGAAGAAAGGAGCTCAGGGGCACTGTAATTCACAAACCTGCAGAGTTATAAATGACAGCTATCGTCCTAAAATATATTGAAGGAAGGCTGCCAAGAGGAGTTGAAAGCGGGGCAGAATTGTAGGAAACCGATCTCAGGAGGTAGACTGGAATTGCATGTAAAGCATAGGAAAAGAGGCAGAAGTTCCACAATGATGCTCTTGGCCTAAAAGGGCGTATGCGTTTTTTCCTGAATATATTCAGAAAAAAACGCATACGCCCTTTTTGGCCAACCAAGCAAGCTTGCAAAGGAAATCTACACTACAATGAAGTCTCACTGCCCCCAGGTCAAAAGGGCCATCTGAAAAAAGTGTAAAATCCAGAAAGGCAGGACAGGCCATGGAGAACTGGGAGCCTTGTTATGCTGATGGGCGGGATGTAAATTGCCAACAGCCACTCTGGAGAAGTGTATGGTGTTTCCTGAAACATCCAAAAAACAAAGCAACAGAGCCTAGGGCACTTCCACTTATGGTCCTATAGCTTAGGAAAATTAAAATGAAAAAGACACAGACACCCCAAAGTTTCGGCCGGCTCTGTTTACAAGAACCTCGTTTACGGTACAAGTTCAATATCACAAAAAGTGAAAAATGGATAAAGAAGTTGTGGTACTTATGTACAATGCAATATCACTCAGCAATGAAATCTATGTCATCAGGCCCGTAGCAGCATAATGAGTGGATTCAGGTACGATGATTCTAAGTGAAATAAGTCACACAGAAAAAGAAGCATCATAAGATATCACTAATACACGGAATGTAAACTTGGCTACACAAGAACTGAATTACAAAACAGAAGAGGGTGTCAAATGTAGAAAACCAACTTATGCTTGTTTAAGGGGAAAGGTGAGTTGGGGTGCTGCATAAAACCAGAGATTGAAATTAGCACAGATACCGTTCCATAAGCCAAATATGTAATAGACAAGAGCTACTCCTTGCTCAATGAAGTGGACTCAACACCCCATTTAAACGCCTTACAATATACCTGACTAGTAAGTATCTTAAACCTATGGATTTATATGTCTCCGAAAGAGAATCAAGCGTGTGTACAGCGGCATAAACACAGCAGTGATAGGACTGGTGAGGTTCGGTGAGCAAATGCAGACCCTTTGAAGTCATATTGCATGGTACCCATTCCATGGGTCTCAACTCTCCATGTTTAAGGGATTCTTCCTTCAGCTAAAACATGCACGTGGAACCCAGAGTATGATCAACCGTGTGATCGGGAGACGTGTTCCAATATGTCTCAGTTCTCGTCCCCTGGTACTCGGGTGCAACATTCCAGACGCTTTACTAACACTCTCCCGACTTGGAGAGTCAGTGCCTTTAACCTCCTGTTTGGCCCATTTGCAATTTCTGTGGAAGATGAACAGGAATAGGGAGAACCAATGAGAGACTAGCTGGAGGTGTCTGGACGGGCAAATTTAACTCTCATTTCCCACCAGGAAGAGGAATTAACCAAAGGCTCAGCGTGCCGTGCCGGAACCAGATTAGGGCCTGAATCAATCCTGCGGTGTTGCGGCCAGCTCACAAGAAAGCGAGTTGAAGAAAGGAGCTCATGGGCACTGTAATTCACAAACCTGCAGAGTTATAAATGACAGCTATCGTCCAAAAATATACTGAAGTAAGGCTGCCAAGAGGACTTGAAAGTGGGGCAGAATTGCAGGAAACTGATTTCAGGAGGTAGACTGGAATTGCATTTAAAGCATAGGAAAAGAGGCAGAACGTCCACAATGATGCACTTGGTCAAAAAGGGCGTATGCGTTTTTTCCTGAATATATTCAGGAAAAAACGCATACGCCCTTTTTGGCCAACCAAGCAAGCTTGCAAAGGAAATCTGCACTACAATGAAGTCTCACTGACCCCGGTCAAAAGGGCCATGTGAAAAAAGTGTAAAATCCAGAAAGGCAGGACAGGCCATGGAGAACTGGGAGCGTTGTTATGCTGATGGGCGGGATGTAAATTGCCAACAGCCACTTGGGAGAGGTGTATGGTGTTTCCTGAAACATCTAAAAAACAAAGCAACAGAGCCTAGGGCACTTCCACTTATGGTCCTATAGCTTAGGGAAATTAAAATCAAAAAGACACAGCCACCCCAAAGTTTGGGACGGCTCTGTTTACAAGAACCTCATTTACGTTACAAGTTCAATATCGCAGAAAGTGAAAAATGGATAAAGAAGTTGTGGTACTTACGTACAATGCAATATCACTCAGCAATGAAATCTATGTCATCAGGCCCGTAGCAGCATAATGAGTGGATTCAGGTATGAAGATTCTAACTGAAATAAGTCACACAGAAAAAGAAACATCATAAGATATCACTACTACACGGAATGTAAACTTGGCTACACAGGAACTGGATTACAAAACAGAACAGGGTCTCAAATTTAGAAAACCAACTTATGCTTGCTTAAGGGGAAAGGTGAGTTGGGGTGCTGCATAGAACCTTAGATTGAAATGAGCACAGATAAAGTTCCTTAAGCCAAATATGGAATAGACAAGAACTACTCCTTGCTCAACGAAATGGACTCAACACCCCATATTAAACGCCTAAGAATGTACCTGACTAGTAAGTATCTTAAAACCTATGGATTGCTATGTCTCTGAAAGAAAATCAAGCATGTGTACAGGGGCATAAACGCAGCAGTGATAGGATTGCTGAGGTTCGGTGAGCAAATGCAGACCCTTTGAAGTCATATTGCATGGTACCCATTCCATGTGTCTCAACTCTCCAGGTTTAAGGGATTCTTCCTTCAGCTAAAACATGCATGTGGAACCCAGAGTATGATCCACCGTGTGATCGGGAAACGTGTTCAAATGTGTCTCAGTTTTCGTCCCCTGGTACTCGGGTGCAACATTCCAGACGCTTTACTAACACTCTCCCCACTTGGAGAGTCGGTGCTTTTAACCTCCTGTTTGGCCCAGTTTGCAATTTCTGCGGAAGATGAACAGGAATAGGGAGAACCAATGAGAGACTAGGTGGAGGTGTCCGGACGGGCAAATTTAACTCTCATTTCCCACCAGGAAGAGGAATTAACCAAAGGCTCAGCGTGCCATGCCGGAACCACACTAGGGCCAGAAGCAATCCTGCGGTGTTGCGGCCAGCTCACAAGAAAGCGAGTTGAAGAAAGGAGCTCATGGGCACTGTAATTCACAAACCTGCAGAGTTATAAATGACAGCTATCGTCCTAAAATATATTGAAGGAAGGCTGCCAAGAGGAGTTGAAAGCGGGGCAGAATTGTAGGAAACCGATCTCAGGAGGTAGACTGGAATTGCATGTAAAGCATAGGAAAAGAGGCAGAAGTTCCACAATGATGCTCTTGGCCTAAAAGGGCGTATGCGTTTTTTCCTGAATATATTCAGGAAAAAACGCATACGCCCTTTTTGGCCAACCAAGCAAGCTTGCAAAGGAAATCTACACTACAATGAAGTCTCACTGCCCCCAGGTCAAAAGGGCCATCTGAGAAAAGTGTAAAATCCAGAAAGGCAGGACAGGCCATGGAGAACTGGGAGCCTTGTTATGCTGATGGGCGGGATGTAAATTGCCAACAGCCACTCTGGAGAAGTGTACGGTGTTTCCTGAAACATCCAAAAAACAAAGCAACAGAGCCTAGGGCACTTCCACTTATGGTCCTATAGCTTAGAAAAATTAAAGTGAAAAAGACACAGACACCCCAAAGTTTCGGCCGACTCTGTTTACAAGAACCTCGTTTACGGTACAAGTTCAATATCACAAAAAGCGAAAAATGGATAAAGATGTTGTGGTACTTATGTACAATGCAATATCACTCAGCAATGAAATCTATGTCATCAGGCCCGTAGCAGCATAATGAGTGGATTCAGGTACGATGATTCTAAGTGAAATAAGTCACACAGAAAAAGAAGCATCATAAGATATCACTAATACACGGAATGTAAACTTGGCTACAAAGGAACTGAATTACAAAACAGAACAGGGTCTCAAATGTATAAAACCAACTTATGCTTGCTTAAGGGGAAAGGTGAGTTGGGGTGCTGCATAAAACCAGAGTTTGAAATTAGCACAGATACCGTTCCATAAGCCAAATATGTAATAGACAAGAGCTAGTCCTTGCTCAACGAAGTGGACTCAACACCCCATATTAAACGCCTAAGAATATACCTGACTAGTAAGAATCTTAAAACCTATGGATTTATATGTCTCTGAAAGAGAATCAAGCGTGTGTACAGTGGCAAAAACGCAGTAGTGATAGGATTGGTGAGGTTCGGTGAGCTAATGCAGACTCTTTGAAGTCATATTGCATGGTACCCATTCCATGGGTCTCAACACTCCAGGTTTAAGGGATTCTTCCTTCAGCTAAAACATGCATGTGGAACCCAGAGTATGATCCACCGTGTGATCGGGAAACGTGTTCAAATGTGTCTCAGTTTTCGTCCCCTGGTACTCGGGTGCAACATTCCAGACGCTTTACTAACACTCTCCCCACTTGGAGAGTCAGTGCCTTTAACCTCCTGTTTGGCCCAGTTTGCAATTTCTGCGTAAGATGAACAGGAAGAGGGAGAACGAATGAGAGACTAGCTGGAGGTGTCTGGACGGGCAAATTTAACTCTCATTTCCCACCAGGAAGAGGAATTAACCAAAGGCTCAGCATGCGATGCCGGAACCAAACTAAGGCCTGAAGCAATCCTGCAGTGTTGCGGCCAGCTCACAAGAAAGCGAGTTGAAGAAAGGAGCTCAGGGGCACTGTAATTCACAATCCTGCAGAGTTATAAATGACAGCTATCGTGCAAAAATATACTGAAGGAAGGCTCCCAAGAGGACTTGAAAGCGGGGCAGAATTGCAGGAAACCGATTTCAGGAGGTAGACTGGAATTGCATGTAAAGCATAGGAAAAGAGGCAGAACGTCCACAATGATGCACTTGGCCAAAAAGGGCGTATGCGTTTTTTCCTGAATATATTCAGGAAAAAACGCATACGCCCTTTTTGGCCAACCAAGCAAGCTTGCAAAGGAAATCTGCACTACAATGAAGTCTCACTGCCCCCCGGTCAAAAGGGCTATCTGAAAAAAGTGTAAAATCCAGAAAGTTAGGACAGGCCATGGAGAACTGGGAGCCTTGTTATGCTGATGGGCGGGATGTAAATTGCCAACAGCCACTCTTGAGAAGTGTATGTTGTTTCCTGAAACATCCAAAAAACAAAGCAACAGAGCCTAGGGCACTTCCACTTATGGTCCTATAGCTTAGGGAAATTAAAATCAAAAAGACACAGCCACCCCAAAGTTTGGGCCGGCTCTGTTTACAAGAACCTCGTTTACGGTACAAGTTGAATATCACAGTAAGCAAAAAATGGATAAAGAAATTGTGGTACTTACGTACAATGCAATATCACTCAGCAATGAAATCTATGTCATCAGGCCCATAGCAGCATAATGAGTGGATTCAGGTATGATGATTCTAAGTGAAATAAGTCACACAGAAAAGGAAACATCATAAGATATCACTAACACACGGAATGTAAACTTGGCTACACAGGAACTGAATTACAACACAGAACAGGGTCTCAAATGTAGAAAACCAACTTATGCTTGCTTAAGGACAAAGGTGAGTTGGGGTGCTGCATAAAACCAGAGATTGAAATTAGCACAGATACCGTTCCATAAGCCAAATATGTAATAGACAAGAGCTACTCCTTGCTCAACGAAGTGGACTCAACACACCATATTAAACGCCTAAGAATATACCTGACTAGTAAGAATCTACGTGACTAGTAAGAATCTTAAAACCTATGGATTTATATGTCTCCGAAAGAGAATCAAGCGTGTGTACAGCGGCATAAACCCAGCAGTGATAGGATTGGTGAGGTTCGGTGAGCAAATGCAGACCCTTTGAAGTCATATTGCATGGTACCCATTCCATGGGTCTCAACTCTCCAGGTTTAAGGGATTCTTCCTTCAGCTAAAACATGCATGTGCAACCCAGAGTATGATCCACCGTGTGATCGGGAAACGTGTTCAAATGTGTCTCAGTTTTCGTCCCCTGGTACTCGGGTGCAACATTCCAGACGCTTTACTAACACTCTCCCCACTTGGAGAGTCAGTGCCTTTAACATCCTGTTGGCCCAGTTTGCAATTCCTGTGGAAAATGAACAGGAAAAGGGAGAATCAATCAGCGACTAGGTGGAGGTGTCTGAACGGCCAAATTTAACTCTAATTTCCCACCAGGAAGAGGAATTAACCAAAGGCTCAACATGCCATGCCGGAACCAAACTAGGGCCTGAAGCAATCCTGCGGTGTTGCGGCCAACTCACAAGAAAGCGAGTTGAAGAAAGGAGCTCAGGGACACTGTAATTCACAAACCTGCAGAGTTATAAATGACAGCTATCTTCCAAAAATATATTGAAGTAAGGCAGCCAAGAGGAGTTGAAAACGGGGCAGAATTGCAGGAAACCGATTTCAGGAGGTAGACTGGAATTGCATGTAAAGCATAGGAAAAGAGGCAGAACGTCCACAATGATGCACTTGGCCAAAAAGGGCGTATGTGTTTTTTCCTGAATATATTCAGGAAAAAACGCATACGCCCTTTTTGGCCAACCAAGCAAGCTTGCAAAGGAAATCTGCACTACAATGAAGTCTCACTGCCCCCCGGTCAAAAGGGCCATCTGAAAAAAGTGTAAAATCCAGAAAGGCAGCACGGGCCAAGGAGAATTAGGAGCCTTCTTATGCTGATGGGTGGGATGTAAATTGCCAGCAGCCACTCTGGAGAAGTGTATGGTGTTTCCTGAAACATCCAAAAAACAAAGCAACAGAGCCTAGGGCACTTCCACTTATGGTCCTATAGCTTAGAGAAATTAAAATCAAAAAGACACAGCCACCCCAAAGTTTGGGATGGCTCTGTTTACAAGAACCTCGTTTACGGTACAAGTTCAATATCACAGAAAGCGAAAAATGGATAAAGAAGTTGTGGTACATACGTACAATGCAATATCACTCAGCAATGAAATCTATGTCATCAGGCCCGTAGCAGCATAATGAGTGGATTCAGGTACGATGATTATAAGTGAAATAAGTCACACAGAAAAAGAAACATCATAAGATATCACTAATACACGGAATGTAAACTTGGCTACACAAGAACTGAATTACAAACAGAACAGGGTGTCAAATGTAGAAAACCAACTTATGCTTGCTTAAGGGGAAGGGTGAGTTGGGGTGCTGCATAAAACCAGAGATTGAAATTAGCACAGATACCGTTCCATAAGCCAAATATGTAATAGACAAGAGCTACTCCTTGGTCAACGAAGTGCACTCAACACCCCATATTAAACCCCTAAGAATATACCTGACTAGTAAGAATCTACCTGACTAGTAAGAATCTTAAAACCTATGGATTTATATGTCTCCGAAAGAGAATCAAGTGTGTGTACAGAGGCATAAACGCAGCAGTGATAGGATTGGTCAGCTTCGGTGAGCAAATGCAGACCCTTTGAAGTCATATTGCATGGTACCCATTCCATGGGTCTCAACTCTCCTGGTTTAAGGGATTCTTCCTTCAGCTAAAACATGCATGTGGACCCAGAGTATGATCCACCGTGTGATCGGGAAACGTGTTCAAATGTGTCTCAGTTTTCGTCCCCTGGTACTCGGGTGCAACATTCCAGACACTTTACTAACACTCTCCCCACTTGGAGAGTCAGTGCCTTTAACCTCCTGTTTGGCCCAGTTTGCAATTTCTGTGGAAAATGAACAGTAATAGGGAGAACCAATGAGAGACTAGGTGGAGGTGTCCAGACGGGCAAATTTAACTCTTATTTCCCACCAGGAAGAGGAATTAAGCAAAGGCTCAGCGTGCCATGCCGGAACCACACTAGGACCAGAAGCAATCCTGTGGTGTTGCGGCCAGCTCACAAGAAAGCGAGTTGAAGAAAGGAGCTCAGGGGCACTGTAATTCACAAACCTGCAGAGTTATAAATGACAGCTATCTTCCAAAAATATATTGAAGTAAGGCTGCCAAGAGGAGTTGAAAGCGGGGCAGAATTGCAGGAAACCGATTTCAGGAGGTAGACTGGAATTGCATGTAAAGCATAGGAAAAGAGGCAGAACGTCCACAATGATGCACTTGGCCAAAAAGGGCGTATGCGTTTTTTCCTGAATCAGGAAAAAACGCATACGCCCTTTATGGCCAACCAAGCAAGCTTGCAAAGGAAATCTGCACTACAATGAAGTCTCACTGCCCCCCGGTCAAAAGGGCCATCTGAAAAAAGTGTAAATTCCAGAAAGGCAGGACAGGCCATGGAGAACTGGGAGCCTTGTTATGCTGATGGGCGGGATGTAAATTGCCAGCAGCCACTCTGGAGAAGTGTATGGTGTTTCCTGAAACATCCAAAAAACAAAGCAACAGAGCCTAGGGCACTTCCACTTATGGTCCTATAGCTTAGGGAAATTAAAATCAAAAAGACACAGCCACCCCAAAGTTTGGGACTGCTCTGTTTACAAGAATCGTTTACGGTACAAGTTCAATATCACAGAAAGCGAAAAATGGATAAAGAATTTGTGGTACTTACGTACAATGCAATATCACTCAGCAATGAAATCTATGTCATCAGGCCCGTAGCAGCATAATGAGTGGATTTAGTTATGATGATTCTAAGTGAAATAAGTCACAAAGGAAAAGAAACATCATAAGATATCACTAATACACGGAATGTAATCTTGGCTACACAGGAAATGAATTACAAAACAGAACAGGGTCTCAAATGTAGAAAACCAACTTATGCTTGCTTAAGGGGAAGGGTGAGTTGGGGTGCTGCATAAAACCAGAGATTGAAATTAGCACAGATACCGTTCCATAAGCCAAATATGTAATAGACAAGAGCTACTCGTTGCTCAACGAAGTGGACTCAACACCCCATATTAAACGCCTAAGATATACCTGACTAGTAAGAATCTACGTGACTAGTAAGAATCTTAAAACCTATGGATTTATATGTCTCCGAAAGAGAATCAAGCGTGTGTACAGCGGCATAAACGCAGCACTGATAGGACTGGTGAGGTTTGGTGATCAAATGCAGACCCTTTGAAGTCATATTGCATGGTACCCATTCCATGGGTCTCAACTCTCCATGTTTAAGGGATTCTTCCTTCAGCTAAAACATGCATGTGGAACCCAGAGTATGATCCACCGTGTGATCGGGAAACGTGTTCAAATGTGTCTCAGTTTTCGTCCCCTGGTACTCGGGTGCAACATTCCAGACGCTTTACTAACACTCTCCCCACTTGGAGAGTGAGTGCCTTTAACCTCCTGTTTGGCCCAGTTTGCAATTTCTGTGGAAAATGAACAGGAATACGGAGAACCAATGAGAGACTAGGTGGAGGTGTCTGGACGGGCAAATTTAACTCTCATTTCTCACCAGGAAGAGGAATTAACCAAAGGCTCAACATGCCGTGCCAGAACCACACTAGGGCCTGAAGCAATCCTGCGGTGTTGCGGCCAGCTCACAAGAAAGCGAGTTGAAGAAAGGAGCTCAGGGGCACTGTAATTCATAAAGCTGCAGAGGTATAAATGACAGCTATCTTCCAAATATATATTGAAGTAAGGCTGCCAAGAGGAGTTGAAAGCGGGGCAGAATTGCAGGAAACCGATTTCAGGAGGTAGACTGGAATTGCATGTAAAGCATAGGAAAAGAGGCAGAACGTCCACAATGATGCACTTGGCCAAAAAGGGCGTATGCGTTTTTTCCTGAATATATTCCGGAAAAAACGCATATGCCATTTTGGCCAACCAAGCAAGCTTCCAAAGGAAATCTGCACTACAATGAAGTCTCACTGCCCCCTGGTCAAAAGGGCCATCTGAAAAAAGTGTAAAATCCAGAAAGGCAGGACAGGCCATGGAGAACTGGGAGCTTTGTTATGCTGATGGGCGGGATGTAAATTGCCAGCAGCCACTCTGGAGAAATGTATGGAGTTTCCTGAAACATCCAAAAAACAAAGCAACAGAGCCTAGGGCACTTCCACTTATGGTCCTATAGCTTAGGGAAATTAAAATCAAAAAGACACAGCCACCCCAAAGTTTGGGACGGCTCTGTTTACAAGAACCTCATTTACGGTACAAGTTGAATATCACAGAAAGCGAAAAATGGATAAAGAAGTTGTGGTACTTACGTACAATGCAATATCACTCAGCAATGAAATCTATGTCATCAGGCCCGTAGCAGCATAATGAGTGGATTCAGGTACGATGATTCTAAGTGAAATAAGTCACACAGAAAAAGAAACATCATAAGATATCACTACTACACGGAATGTAAACTTGGCTTCACAAGAACTGAATTACAAAACAGAACAGGGTGTCAAATGTAGAAAACCAACTTATGCTTGCTTAAGGGGAAAGGTGAGTTGGGGTGCTGCATAAAACCAGAGATTGAAATTAGCACAGATACCGTTCCATAAGCCAAATATGTAATAGACAAGAGCTACTCCTTGCTCAACGAAGTGGACTCAACACCCCATATTAAACGCCTAAGAATATACCTGACTAGTAAGAATCTTAAAACCTATGGATTTATATGTCTCCGAAAGAGAATCAAGCGTGTGTACAGCGGCATAAACGCAGCAGTGATAGGATTGGTGAGGTTCGGTTAGCAAATGCAGACCCTTTGAAGTCATATTGCATGGTACCCATTCCATGGGTCTCAACTCTCCCTGTTTAAGGGATTCTTCCTTCAGCTAAAACATGCATGTGGAACCCAGAGTATGATCCACCGTGTGATCGGGAAACGTGTTCAAATGTGTCTCAATTTTCATCCCCTGGTACTCGGGTGCAACATTCCAGACGCTTTACTAACACTCTCCCCACTTGGAGAGTCGGTGCCTTTAACCTCCTGTTTGGCCCAGTTTGCAATTTCTGTGGAAAATGAACAGGAATAGGGAGAACCAATGAGAGACTAGTTGGAGGTGTCCAGACTGGCAAATTTAACTCTCATTTCCCACCAGGAAGAGGAATTAACCAAAGGCTCAACATGCGATGCCGGAACCACACTAGGACCAGAAGCAATCCTGCGGTGTTGCGGCCAGCTCACAAGAAAGCGAGTTGAAGAAAGGAGCTCAGGGGCACTGTAATTCACAAACCTGCACAGTTATAAATGACAGCTATCTTCCAAAAATATATTGAAGTAAGGCTGCCAAGAGGAGTTGAAAGCGGGGCAGAATTGCAGGAAACCAATTTCAGGAGGTACACTGGAATTGCATGTAAAGCATAGGAAAAGAGGCAGAACGTCCACAATGATGCACTTGGCCAAAAAGGGCATATGCGTTTTTTCCTGAATATATTCAGGAAAAAACGCATACGCCCTTTTTGGCCAACCAAGCAAGCTTGCAAAGGAAATCTGCACTACAATGAAGTCTCACTGCCCCCCGGTCAAAAGGGCCATCTGAAAAAAGTGTAAAATCCAGAAAGGCAGGACAGGCCATGGAGAACTGGGAGCCTTGTTATGCTGATGGGCGGGATGTAAATTGCCAGCAGCCACTCTGGAGAAGTGTATGGTGTTTCCTGAAACATCCAAAAAACAAAGCAACAGAGCCTAGGGCACTTCCACTTATGGTCCTATAGCTTAGGGAAATTAAAATCAAAAAGACACAGCCACCCCAAAGTTTGGGACGGCTCTGTTTAAAAGAACCTCGTTTACGGAACAAGTTCAATATCACAGAAAGCGAAAAATGGATAAAGAAGTTGTGGTACTTATGTACAATGCAATATCACTCAGCAATGAAATCTATGTCATCAGGCCCGTAGCAGCATAATGAGTGGATTCAGGTACGATGATTCTAAGTGAAATTAGTCACACAGAAAAAGAAACATCATAAGATATCACTAATACACAGAATGTAAACTTGGCTACACAAGAACTGAATTACAAAACAGAACAGGGTGTCAAATGTAGAAAACCAACTTATGCTTGCTTAAGGGGACGGGTGAGTTGGGGTGCTGCATAAAACCAGAGATTGAAATTAGCACAGATACCGTTCCATAAGCCAAATATGTAATAGACAAGAGCTACTCCTTGCTCAACGAAGTGGACTCAACACCCCATATTAAACGCCTAAAAATATACCTGACTAGTAAGAATCTACCTGACTAGAAGAATCTTAAAACCTATGGATTTATATGTCTCCGAAAGAGAATCAAGCGTGTGTACAGCGGCATAAACGCAGCACTGATAGGATTGCTGAGGTTCGGTGAGCAAATGCAGACCCTTTTAAGTCATATTGCATGGTACCCATTCCATGGGTCTGAACTCTCCCTGTTTAAGGGATTCTTCCTTCAGCTAAAACATGCATGTGGAACCCAGAGTATGATCCACCGTGTGATCGGAAAACGTGTTCAAATGTGTCTCAGTTTTCATCCCCTGGTACTCGGGTGCAACATTCCAGACGCTTTACTAACACTCTCCCCACTTGGAGAGTCAGTGCCTTTAACCTCCTGTTTGGCCCAGTTTGCAATTTCTGTGGAAAATGAACAGGAATAGGGAGAACCAATGAGAGACTAGGTGGAGGTGTCCAGACGGGCAAATTTAACTCTCATTTCCCACCAGGAAGAGGAATTAACCAAAGGCTCAGCGTGCCATGCCGGAACCACACTAGGACCAGAAGCAATCCTGCGGTGTTGCGGCCAGCTCACAAGAAAGCGAGTTGAAGAAAGGAGCTCAGGGGCACTGTAATTCACAAACCTGCAGAGTTATAAAGGACAGCTATCTTCCAAAAATATATTGAAGTAAGGCTGCCAAGAGGAGTTGAAAGGGGGGCAGAATTGCAGGAAACCGATTTCAGGAGGTAGACTGGAATTGCATGTAAAGCATAGGAAAAGAGGCAGAACGTCCACAATGATGCACTTGGCCAAAAAGGGCGTATGCGTTTTTTCCTGAATATATTCAGGAAAAAACGCATACGCCCTTTTTGGCCAACCAAGCAAGCTTGCAAAGGAAATCTGCACTACAATGAAGTCTCACTGCCCCCCGGTCAAAAGGGCCATCTGAAAAAAGTGTAAAATCCAGAAAGGCAGGACAGGCCATGGAGAACTGGGAGCCTTGTTATGCTGATGGGCGGGATGTAAATTGCCAGCAGCCACTCTGGAGAAGTGTATGGTGTTTCCTGAAACATCTAAAAAAGAAAGCAACACAGCCTAGGGCACTTCCACTTATGGTCCTATAGCTTATGGAAATTAAAATCAAAAAGACACAGCCACCCCAAAGTTTGGGACGGCTCTGTTTACAAGAACCTCGTTTACGGTACAAGTTCAATATCACACAAAGCGAAAAATGGATAAAGAAATTGTGGTACTTACGTACAATGCAATATCACTCAGCAATGAAATCTATGTCATCAGGCCCGTAGCAGCATAATGAGTGGATTCAGGTACGACGATTCTAAGTGAAATTAGTCACACAGAAAAAGAAACATCATAAGATATCACTAATACATGGAATGTAAACTTGGCTACACAAGAACTGAATTACAAAACAGAACAGGGTGTCAAATGTAGAAAACCAACTTATGCTTGCTTAAGGGGACGGGTGAGTAGGGGTGCTGCATAAAACCAGAGATTGAAATTAGCACAGATACCGTTCCATAAGCCAAATATGTAATAGACAAGAGCTACTCCTTGCTCAACGAAGTGGACTCAACACCCCATATTAAACGCCTAACAATATACCTGACTAGTAAGAATCTACCTGACTAGTAAGAATCTTAAAACCTATGGATTTATATGTCTCCGAAAGAGAATCAAGCGTGTGTACAGCGGCTTAAACACAGCAGTGATAGGACTGGTGAGGTTCGGTGAGCAAATGCAGACCCTTTGAAGTCATATTGCATGGTACCCATTCCATGGGTCTCAACTCTCCAGGTTTAAGGGATTCTTCCTTCAGCTAAAACATGCATGTGGAACCCAGAGTATGATCCACTGTGTGATCGGGAAACGTGTTCAAATGTGTCTCAGTTTTCTTCCCCTGGTACTCGGGTGCAACATTCCAGACGCTTTACTAACACTCTCCCCACTTGGAGAGTCGGTGCTTTTAACCTCCTGTTTGGCCCAGTTTGCAATTTCTGTGGAAAATAAACAGGAATAGGGAGAACCAATGAGAGACTAGGTGGAGGTGTCTGGACGGGCAAATTTAACTCTCATTTCCCACCAGGAAGAGGAATTAACCAAAGGCTCAGCGTGCCATGCCGGAACCACACTAGGGCCAGAAGCAATCCTGCGGTGTTGCGGCCAGCTCACAAGAAAGCGAGTTGAAGAAAGGAGCTCAGGGCAACTGTAATTCACAAACCTGCAGAGTTATACATGACAGCTATCTTCCAAAAATATATTGAAGTAAGGCTGCCAAGAGGAGTTGAAAGCAGGGCAGAATTGCAGGAAACCGATTTCAGGAGGTAGACTGGAATTGCATGTAAAGCATAGGAAAAGAGGCAGAACGTCCACAATGATGCACTTGGCCAAAAAGGGCGTATGCGTTTTTTCCTGAATATATTCAGGAAAAAACGCATACGCACTTTTTGGCCAACCAAGCAAGCTTGCAAAGGAAATCTGCACTACAATGAAGTCTCACTGCCCCCCTGTCAAAAGGGCCATCTAAAAAGAGTGTAAAATCCAGAAAGGCAGGACAGGCCATGGAGAACTGGGAGCCTTGTTATGCTGATGGGCGGGATGTAAATTGCCAGCAGCCACTCTGGAGAAGTGTATGGTGTTTCCTGAAACATCCAAAAAACAAAGCAACAGAGCCTAGGGCACTTCCACTTATGGTCCTATAGCTTAGGGAAATTAAAATCAAAAAGACACAGCCATCCCAAAGTTTGGGACGGCTCTTTTTACAAGAACCTCGTTTACGGTACAAGTTCAATATCACAGAAAGCGAAAAATGGATAAAGAAGTTGTGGTACTTACGTACAATGCAATATCACTCAGCAATGAAATCTATGTCATCAGGCCCGTAGCAGCATAATGAGTGGATTCAGGTACGATGTTTCTAAGTGAAATAAGTCACACAGAAAAAGAAACATCATAAGATATCACTTATACACGGAATGTAAACTTGGCTACACAGGAACTGAATTACAAAACAGAACAGGGTGTCAAATGTAGAAAACCAACTTATGCTTGCTTAAGGGGAAAGGTGAGTTGGGGTGCTGCATAAAACCAGAGATTGAAATTAGCACAGATACCGTTCCATAAGCCAAATATGTAATTGACAAGAGCTACTCCTTGCTCAACGAAGTGGACTCAACACCCCATATTAAACGCCTAAGAATATACCTGACTAGTAAGAATCTTAAAACCTATGGATTTATATGTCTCCGAAAGAGAATCAAGCGCATGTACAGTGAAATAAACGCAGCAGTGATAGGACTGGTGAGGTTCGGTGAGCAAATGCAGACCCTTTGAAGTCATATTGCATGGTACCCATTCCATGGGTCTCAACTCTCCAGGTTTAAGGGATTCTTCCTTCAGCTAAAACATGCATGTGGAACCCAGAGTATGATCCACCGTGTGATCGGAAAACGTGTTCAAATGTGTCTCAGTTTTCATCCCCTGGTACTCGGGTGCAACATTCCAGACGCTTTACTAACACTCTCCCCACTTGGAGAGTCAGTGCCTTTAACCTCCTGTTTGGCCCAGTTTGCAATTTCTGTGGAAAATGAACAGGAATAGGGAGAACCAATGAGAGACTAGGTGGAGGTGTCCAGACGGGCAAATTTAACTCTCATTTCCCACCAGGAAGAGGAATTAACCAAAGGCTCAGCGTGCCATGCCGGAACCACACTAGGACCAGAAGCAATCCTGCGGTGTTGCGGCCAGCTCACAAGAAAGCGAGTTGAAGAAAGGAGCTCAGGGGCACTGTAATTCACAAACCTGCAGAGTTATAAAGGACAGCTATCTTCCAAAAATATATTGAAGTAAGGCTGCCAAGAGGAGTTGAAAGGGGGGCAGAATTGCAGGAAACCGATTTCAGGAGGTAGACTGGAATTGCATGTAAAGCATAGGAAAAGAGGCAGAACGTCCACAATGATGCACTTGGCCAAAAAGGGCGTATGCGTTTTTTCCTGAATATATTCAGGAAAAAACGCATACGCCCTTTTTGGCCAACCAAGCAAGCTTGCAAAGGAAATCTGCACTACAATGAAGTCTCACTGCCCCCCGGTCAAAAGGGCCATCTGAAAAAAGTGTAAAATCCAGAAAGGCAGGACAGGCCATGGAGAACTGGGAGCCTTGTTATGCTGATGGGCGGGATGTAAATTGCCAGCAGCCACTCTGGAGAAGTGTATGGTGTTTCCTGAAACATCTAAAAAAGAAAGCAACACAGCCTAGGGCACTTCCACTTATGGTCCTATAGCTTAGGGAAATTTAAATCAAAAAGACACAGCCACCCCAAAGTTTGGGACGGCTCTGTTTACAAGAACCTCGTTTACGGTACAAGTTCAATATCACACAAAGCGAAAAATGGATAAAGAAATTGTGGTACTTACGTACAATGCAATATCACTCAGCAATGAAATCTATGTCATCAGGCCCGTAGCAGCATAATGAGTGGATTCAGGTACGACGATTCTAAGTGAAATTAGTCACACAGAAAAAGAAACATCATAAGATATCACTAATACATGGAATGTAAACTTGGCTACACAAGAACTGAATTACAAAACAGAACAGGGTGTCAAATGTAGAAAACCAACTTATGCTTGCTTAAGGGGACGGGTGAGTAGGGGTGCTGCATAAAACCAGAGATTGAAATTAGCACAGATACCGTTCCATAAGCCAAATATGTAATAGACAAGAGCTACTCCTTGCTCAACGAAGTGGACTCAACACCCCATATTAAACGCCTAACAATATACCTGACTAGTAAGAATCTACCTGACTAGTAAGAATCTTAAAACCTATGGATTTATATGTCTCCGAAAGAGAATCAAGCGTGTGTACAGCGGCTTAAACACAGCAGTGATAGGACTGGTGAGGTTAGGTGAGCAAATGCAGACCCTTTGAAGTCATATTGCATGGTACCCATTCCATGGGTCTCAACTCTCCAGGTTTAAGGGATTCTTCCTTCAGCTAAAACATGCATGTGGAACCCAGTGTATGATCCACGGTGTGATCGGGAAACGTGTTCAAATGTGTCTCAGTTTTCGTCCCCTGGTACTCGGGTGCAACATTCCAGACGCTTTACTAACACTCTCCCCACTTGGAGAGTCAGTGCCTTTAACCTCCTGTTTGACCCAGTTTGCAATTTCTGCGGAAGATGAACAGGAAGATGGAGAACCAAGGAGAGAGTAGGTGGAGGTGTCTGGACGGGCAAATTTAACTCTCATTTTCCACCAAGAAGAGGAATTAACCAAAGGCTCAGCATGCAATGCCGGAACCAAACTAGGGCCTGAAGCAATCCTGCGGTGTTGCGGCCAGCTCACAAGAAAGCGAGTTGAAGAAAGGAGCTCAGGGGCACTGTAATTCACAAACCTGCAGAGTTATAAATGACAGCTATCTTCCAAAAATATATTGAAGTAAGGCTGCCAAGAGGAGTTGAAAGCGGGGCAGAATTGCAGGAAACCGATTTCAGGAGGTAGACTGGAATTGCATGTAAAGCATAGGAAAAGAGGCAGAACGTCCACAATGATGCACTTGGCCAAAAAGGGCATATGCGTTTTTTCCTGAATATATTCAGGAAAAAACGCATACGTCCTTTTTAGCCAACCAAGCAAGCTTGCAAAGGAAATCTGCACTACAATGAAGTCTCACTGCCCCCCAGTCAAAAGGGCTATCTGAAAAAAGTGTAAAATCCAGAAAGGCAGGACAGGCCATGGAGAACTGGGAGCCCTGTTATGCTGATGGGCGGGATGTAAATTGCCAGCAGCCACTCTGGAGAAGTGTATGGTGTTTCCTGAAACATCCAAAAAACAAAGCAACAGAGCCTAGGGCACTTCCACTTATGGTCCTATAGCTTAGGGAAATTAAAATCAAAAAGACACAGCCACCCCAAAGTTCGGGACGGCTCTGTTTACCAAGAACCTCATTTACCGTACAAGTTCAATATCACAGAAAGCGAAAAATGGATAAAGAAGTTGTGGTACTTACGTACAATGCAATATCACTCAGCAATGAAATCTATGTCATCCGGCCCGTAGCAGCATAATGAGTGGATTCAGGTACGATGATTCTAAGTGAAATAAGTCACACAGAAAAAGAAACATCATAAGATATCACTACTACACGGAATGTAAACTTGGCTACACAAGAACTGAATTACAAAGCACAACAGGGTGTCAAATGTAGAAAACCAACTTATGCTTGCTTAAGGGGAAAGGTGAGTTGGGGTGCTGCATAAAACCAGAGATTGAAATTAGCACAGATACTATTCCATAAGCAAATATGTAATAGACAAGAGCTACTCCTTGCTCAACGAAGTGGACTCAACACCCCATATTAAACGCCTAAGAATATAACTGACTAGTAAGAATCTTAAAACCTATGGATTTATATGTCTCCGAAAGAGAATCAAGCGTGTGTACAGCGGCTTAAACACAGCAGTGATAGGACTGGTGAGGTTCGGTGAGCAAATGCAGACCCTTTGAAGTCATATTGCATGGTACCCATTCCATGGGTCTCAACTCTCCAGGTTTAAGGGATTCTTCCTTCAGCTAAACATGCATGTGGAACCCAGAGTATGATCCACGGTGTGATCGGGAAACGTGTTCAAATGTGTCTCAGTTTTCGTCCCCTGGTACTCGGGTGCAACATTCCAGACGCTTTACTAACACTCTCCCCACTTGGAGAGTCAGTGCCTTTAACCTCCTGTTTGGCCCAGTTTGCAATTTCTGCGTAAGATGAACAGGAATAGGGAGAACCAATGAGAGACTAGCTGGAGGTGTCTGGAAGGGCAAATTTAACTCTTATTTCCCCCCAGGAAGAGGAATTAACCAAAGGCTCAGCGTGCCATGCCAGAAGCACACTAGGGCCTGAAACAATCCTGCCGTGTTGCGGCCAGCTCACAAGAAAGCGAGTTGAAGAAAGGAACTCAGGGGCACTGTAATTCACAAACCTGCAGAGTTATAAATGACAGCTATCGTCCAAAAATATATTGAAGGAAGGCTGCCAAGAGGACTTGAAAGCGGAGTAGAATTGCAGGAAACCGATTTCAGGAGGTAGACTGGAATTGCATGTAAAGCATAGGAAAAGAGGCAGAACGTCCACAATGATGCACTTGGCCAAAAAGAGCGTATGCGTTTTATCCTGAATATATTCAGGAAAAAACGCATACGCTCTTTTTGGCCAACCAAGCAAGCTTGCAAAGGAAATCTGCACTACAATGAAGTCTCACTGCCCCCCGGTCAAAAGGGCCATCTGAAAAAAGTGTAAAATCCAGAAAGGCAGGACAGGCCATTGAGAACTGGGAGCCTTGTTATGCTGATGGGCGGGATGTAAATTGCCAGCAGCCACTCTGGAGAAGTGTATGGTGTTTCCTGAAACATCTAAAAAAGAAAGCAACACAGCCTAGGGCACTTCCACTTATGGTCCTATAGCTTAGGGAAATTTAAATCAAAAAGACACAGCCACCCCAAAGTTTGGGACGGCTCTGTTTACAAGAACCTCGTTTACGGTACAAGTTCAATATCACACAAAGCGAAAAATGGATAAAGAAATTGTGGTACTTACGTACAATGCAATATCACTCAGCAATGAAATCTATGTCATCAGGCCCGTAGCAGCATAATGAGTGGATTCAGGTACGACGATTCTAAGTGAAATTAGTCACACAGAAAAAGAAACATCATAAGATATCACTAATACATGGAATGTAAACTTGGCTACACAAGAACTGAATTACAAAACAGAACAGGGTGTCAAATGTAGAAAACCAACTTATGCTTGCTTAAGGGGACGGGTGAGTAGGGGTGCTGCATAAAACCAGAGATTGAAATTAGCACAGATACCGTTCCATAAGCCAAATATGTAATAGACAAGAGCTACTCCTTGCTCAACGAAGTGGACTCAACACCCCATATTAAACGCCTAACAATATACCTGACTAGTAAGAATCTACCTGACTAGTAAGAATCTTAAAACCTATGGATTTATATGTCTCCGAAAGAGAATCAAGCGTGTGTACAGCGGCTTAAACACAGCAGTGATAGGACTGGTGAGGTTAGGTGAGCAAATGCAGACCCTTTGAAGTCATATTGCATGGTACCCATTCCATGGGTCTCAACTCTCCAGGTTTAAGGGATTCTTCCTTCAGCTAAAACATGCATGTGGAACCCAGTGTATGATCCACGGTGTGATCGGGAAACGTGTTCAAATGTGTCTCAGTTTTCGTCCCCTGGTACTCGGGTGCAACATTCCAGACGCTTTACTAACACTCTCCCCACTTGGAGAGTCAGTGCCTTTAACCTCCTGTTTGGCCCAGTTTGCAATTTCTGCGTAAGATGAACAGGAATAGGGAGAACCAATGAGAGACTAGCTGGAGGTGTCTGGAAGGGCAAATTTAACTCTTATTTCCCCCCAGGAAGAGGAATTAACCAAAGGCTCAGCGTGCCATGCCAGAAGCACACTAGGGCCTGAAACAATCCTGCCGTGTTGCGGCCAGCTCACAAGAAAGCGAGTTGAAGAAAGGAACTCAGGGGCACTGTAATTCACAAACCTGCAGAGTTATAAATGACAGCTATCGTCCAAAAATATATTGAAGGAAGGCTGCCAAGAGGACTTGAAAGCGGAGTAGAATTGCAGGAAACCGATTTCAGGAGGTAGACTGGAATTGCATGTAAAGCATAGGAAAAGAGGCAGAACGTCCACAATGATGCACTTGGCCAAAAAGAGCGTATGCGTTTTATCCTGAATATATTCAGGAAAAAACGCATACGCTCTTTTTGGCCAACCAAGCAAGCTTGCAAAGGAAATCTGCACTACAATGAAGTCTCACTGCCCCCCGGTCAAAAGGGCCATCTGAAAAAAGTGTAAAATCCAGAAAGGCAGGACAGGCCATTGAGAACTGGGAGCCTTGTTATGCTGATGGGCGGGATGTAAATTGCCAACAGCCACTCTGGAGAAGTGTATGGTGTTTCCTGAAACATCCAAAAAACAAAGCAACAGAGCCTAGGGCACTTCAACTTATGGTCCTATAGCTTAGGAAAATTAAAATCAAAAAGACACAGCCACCCCAATGTTTCGGCCGGCTCTGTTTACAAGAACCTCGTTTACGGTACAAGTTCAATATCACAGAAAGCGAAAAATGGATAAAGAAGTTGTGGTACTTACGTACAATGCAATATCACTCAGCAATGAAATCTATGTCATCAGGCCCGTAACAGCATAATGAGTGGATTCAGGTACGATGATTCTAAGTGAAATAAGTCACACAGAAAAAGAAGCATCATAAGATATCACTAATACACGGAATGTAAACTTGGCTACAAAGGAACTGAATTACAAAACAGAACAGTGTCTCAAATGTAGAAAACCAACTTATGCTTGCTTAAGGGGAAAGGTGAGTCGGGGTGCTGCATAAAACCAGAGATTGAAATTAGCAGAGATACTGTTCCATAAGCCAAATATGTAATAGACAAGAGCTACTCCTTGCTCAACGAAGTGGACTCAACAACACATATTAAACGCCTAAGAATATACCTGACTAGTAAGAATCTTAAAACCTATGGATTTATATGTCTCTGAAAGAGAATCAATCGTGTGTACAGCGGCATAAGCGCAGCAGTGATAGGACTGGTGAGGTTCGGTGAGCAAATGCAGACCCTTTGAAGTCATATTGCATGGTACCCATTCCATGGGTCTCAACTCTCCATGTTTAAGGGATTCTTCCTTCAGCTAAAACATGCATGTGGAACCCAGAGTATGATCCACCGTGTGATCGGGAAACATGTTCAAATGTGTCTCAGTTTTCGTCCCCTGGTACTCGGGTGCAACATTCCAGACGCTTTACTAACACTCTCCCCACTTGGAGAGTCCGTGCCTTTAACCTCCTGTTTGGCCCAGTTTGCAATTTCTGCGTAAGATGAACAGGAATAGGGAGAACCAATGAGAGACTAGGTGGAGGTGTCTGGACGGGCAAATTTAACTCTCATTTCCCACCAGGAAGAGGAATTAACCAAAGGCTCAGCATGCCGTGCCGGAACCAAACTAGGGCCTGAAGCAATCCTGCGGTGTTGCGGGCAGCTCACAAGAAAGCGAGTTGAAGAAAGGAGCTCAGGGGCACTGTAATTCATAAACCTGCAGAGTTATAAATGACAGCTATCTTCCAAAAATATATTGAAGTAAGGCTGCCAAGAGGAGTTGAAAGCGGGGCAGAATTGCAGGAAACTGATTTCAGGAGGTAGACTGGAATTGCATGTAAAGCATAGGAAAAGAGGCAGAACGTCCACAATGATGCACTTGCCCAAAAAGGGCGTATGCGTTTTTTCCTGAATATATTCAGGAAAAAACGCATATGCACTTTTTGGCCAACCAAGCAAGCTTGCCAAGGAAAGCTGCACTACAATGAAGTCTCACTGCCCCCCAGTCAAAAGGGCCATCTGAATAAAGTGTAAAATCCAGAAAGGCAGGACAGGCCATGTAGAACTGGGAGCCTAGTTATGCTGATGGGCGGGATGTAAATTGCCAGCAGCCACTCTGGAGAAGTGTATGGTGTTTCCTGAAACATCCAAAAAACAAAGCAACAGAGCCTAGGGCACTTCCACTTATGGTCCTATAGCTTAGGGAAATTTAAATCAAAAAGACACAGCCACCCCAAAGTTTGGGACGGCTCTGTTTACAAGAACCTCGTTTACGGTACAAGTTCAATATCACAGAAAGCGAAAAATGGATAAAGAAATTGTGCTACTTACGTACAATGCAATATCACTCAGCAATGAAATCTATGTCATCAGGCCCGTAGCAGCATAATGAGTGGATTCAGGTATGATGATTCTACCTGAAATAAGTCACACAGAAAAAGAAACATCATAAGATATCACTAATACACGGAATGTAAACTTGGCTACACAGGAAGTGGATTACAAAACAGAACAGGCCCTCAAATTTAGAAAACCAACTTATGCTTGCTTAAGGGGAAAGGTGAGTTGGGGTGCTGCATAAAACCAGAGATTGAAATGAGCACAGATAAAGTTCCTTAAGCCAAATATGGAATAGACGAGAACTACTCCTTGCTCAACGAAATGGACTCAACACCCCATATTAAACGCCTAAGAATGTACCTGACTAGTAAGTATCTTAAAACCTATGGATTGCTATGTCTCTGAAAGAAAATCAAGCATGTGTACAGGGGTATAAAGGCAGCAGTGATAGGATTGGAGAGGTTCGGTGAGCAAATGAAGACCCTTTGAAGTCATATTGCATGGTACCCATTCCACGGGTCTCAACTCTCCAGGTTTAAGGGATTCTTCCTTCACCTAAAACATGCATGTGTAGCCCAGAGTATGATCAACCGTGTGATCGGGAGACGTGTTCCAATATGTCTCAGTTCTCGTCCCCTGGTACTCGGGTGCAACATTCCAGATGCTTTACTAACACTCTCCCGACTTGGAGAGTCAGTGCCTTTAACCTCCTGTTTGGCCCAGTTTCCAATTTCTGCAGAAGATGAACAGGAATAGGGAGAACCAATGAGAGACTAGCTGGAGGTGTCTGGATGGGCAAATTTAACTCTCATTTCCCACCAGGAAAAGGAATTAACCAAAGGCTCAACGTGCCGTGCCGGAACAAGATTAGGGCCTGAAGCAATCCTGCGGTGTTGCGGCCAGCTCCCAAGAAAGCGAGTTGAAGAAAGGAGCTCAGGGGCACTGTAATTCACAAACCTGCAGAGTTATAAATGACAGCTATCGTCCAAAAATATACTGAAGTAAGCCTGCCAAGAGGACTTGAAAGCGGGGCAGAATTGCAGGAAACCGATTTAAGGAGGTAGACTGGAATTGCATTTAAAGCATAGGAAAAGAGGCAGAACGTCCACAATGATGCACTTGGCCAAAAAGGGCGTATGCGTTTTTTCCTGAATATATTCAGGAAAAAACGCATACGTCCTTTTTGGCCAACCAAGCAAGCTTGCAAAAGAAATCTGCACTACAATGAAGTCTCACTTCCCCCAGGTCTAAAGGGCCAACTGAAAAAAGTGTAAAATCCAGAAAGGCAGGACAGGCCATGGAGAACAGGGAGCCTTGTTATGCTGATGGGCGGGATGTAAATTACCAACAGCCACTTGGGAGAGGTGTAAGTTATTTCCTGAAACATCTAAAGAACAAAGCAACAGAACCTAGGGCACTTCCACTTATTGTCCTATAGCTTAGGGAAATTAAAATCAAAAAGACACAGCCACCCCAAAGTTTGGGACGGCTCTGTTTACAAGAATCTCGTTTACAGTACAAGTTCAATATCGCAGAAAGTTAAAAATAGATAAAGAATTTGTGGTACTTACGTACAATGCAATATCACTCAGCAATGAAATCTATGTCATCAGGCCCGTAGCAGCATAATGAGTGGATTCAGGTATGATGATTCTACCTGAAATAAGTCACACAGAAAAAGAAACATCATAAGATATCACTAATACACGGAATGTAAACTTGGCTACACAGGAACTGGATTACAAAACAGAACAGGGTCTCAAATTGAGAAAACCAACTTATGCTTGCTTAAGGGGAAAGGTGAGTTGGGGTGCTGCATAAAACCAGAGATTGAAATGAGCACAGATAAAGTTCCTTAAGCCAAATATGGAATAGACAAGAACTACTCCTTTCTCAACGAAATGGACTCAACACCCCATATTAAACGCCTAAGAATGTACCTGACTAGTAAGTATCTTCAAACCTATGGATTGCTATGTCTCTGAAAGAGAATCAAGCATGTGTACAGGGGCATAAACGCAGCAGTGATAGGAATGGAGAGGTTCGGTGAGCAAATGAAGACCATTTGAAGTCATATTGCATGGTACCCATTCCACGGGTCTCAACTCTCCAGGTTTAAGGGATTCTTCCTTCAGCTAAAACATGCATGTGGAACCCAGAGTATGATCAACCGTGTGATCGGGAGACGTGTTCCAATATGTCTCAGTTCTCATCCCCTGGTCCTCGGGTGCAACATTCCAGACGCTTTACTAACACTCTCCCGACTTGGAGAGTCAGTGCCTTTAACCTCCTGTTTGGCCCAGTTTGCAATTTCTGCGGAAGATGAACAGGAATAGGGAGAACCAATGAGAGACTAGCTGGAGGTGTCTGGACGGGCAAATTTAACTCTCATTTCCCACCAGGAAGAGGAATTAACCAAAGGCTCAGCGTGCCGTTCTGGAACCAGATTAGGGCCTGAAGCAATCCTGCGGTGTTGCAGCCAGCTCACAAGAAAGCGAGTTGAAGAAAGGAGCTCAGGGGCACTGTAATTCACAAACCTGTAGAGTTATAAATGACAGCTATCGTCCAAAAATATACTGAAGTAAGGCTGCCAAGAGGACTTGAAAGCGGGGTAGAATTGCAGGAAACCGATTTCAAGAGGTAGACTGGAATTGCATTTAAAGCATAGGAAAAGAGGCAGAACGTCCACAATGATGCACTTGGCCAAAAAGGGCGTATGCGTTTTTTCCTGAATATATTCAGGAAAAAACGCATACGCCCTTTTTGGCCAACCAAGCAAGCTTGCAAAGGAAATCTGCACTACAATGAAGTCTCAATTGCCCCCGGTCAAAAGGGCCACCTGAAAAAAGTGTAAAATCCAGAAAGGCAGGACATGCCATGGAGAACTGGGAGCCTTGTCATGCTGATGGACGGGATGTAAATTGCCAACAGCCACTCAGGAGAAGTGTATGGTGTCTCCTGAAACATCTAAAAAACAAAGCAACAGAGCCTAGGGCACTTCCACTTATGGTCCTATAGCTTAGGGAAATTAAAATCAAAAATACATAGCCACCCCAAAGTTTGGGACGGCTCTGTTTACCAGAACCTCGTTTACGGGACAAGTTCAATATCACAGAAAGCGAAAAATGGATAAAGAAGTTGTGGTACTTACGTACAATGCAATATCACTCAGCAAAGAAATCTATGTCATCAGGCCCATAGCAGCATAATGAGTGGATTCAGGTATGTTGATTCTTACTGAAATAAGTCACACAGAAAAAGAAACATCATAAGATATCACTAATACACGGAATGTAAACTTGGCTATACAGGAACTGAATTACAAAACAGAACAGGGTCTCAAATTTAGAAAACCAACTTATGCTTGCTTAAGAGGAAAGGGGAGTTGGGGTGTTGCATAAAAGCAGAGATTGAAATGAGCACAGATAAAGTTCCTTAAGCCAAATATTGAATAGACAAGAGCTACTCCTTGCTCAACGAAATGGACTCAACACCCCATATTAAACGCCTAAGAACGTACCTGACTAGTAATTATCTTAAAACCTATGGATTGCTATGTCTCTGAAAGAGAATCAAGCGTGTGTACAGCAGCATAAACGCAGCAGTGATAGGACTGGTGAGGTTCGGTGAGCAAATGCAGACCCTTTGAAGTCATATTGCATGGTACCCATTCCATGGGTCTCAACTCTCCAGGTATAAGGGATTCTTCCTTAAGCTAAAACATGCATGTGGAACCCAGAGTATGATCCACCGTGTGATCGGGAAACGTGTTTAAATGTGTCTCAGTTCTCGTCCCCTGGTACTCGGGTGCAACATTCCAGACGCTTTACTAACACTCTCCCCACTTGGAGAGTCAGTGCCTTTAACCTCCTGTTTGGCCCAGTTTCGAATTTCTGCGGAAGATGAACAGGAATAGGGAGAACCAATGAGAGACTAGCTGGAGGTGTCTGGACGGGTAAATTTAACTCTCATTTCCCACCAGGAAGAGGAATTAACCAAAGGTTCAGCGTGCCATGCCGGAACCACACTAGGGCCAGAAGCAATCCTGCGGTGTTGCGGCCAGCTCACAAGAAAGCGAGTTGAAGAAAGGAGCTCAGGGGCACTGTAATTCACAAACCTGCAGTGTTATAAATGACAGCTATCTTCCAAAAATATATTGAAGTAAGTCTACCAAGAGGAGTTGAAAGCGGAGCAGTATTGCACGAAACCAATTTCAGGAGGTAGACTGGAATTGCATGTAAAGCATAGGAAAAGAGGCAGAACGTCCACAATGATGCACTTGGCCAAAAAGGGCGTATGCGTTTTTTCCTGAATATATTCAGGAAAAAACGCATACGCCCTTTTTGGCCAACCAAGCAAGCTTGCAAAGGAAATCTGCACTACAATGAAGTCTCACTGCCCCCCGGTCAAAAGGGCCATCTGAAAAAAGTGTAAAATCCAGAAAGGCAGGACAGGCCATGGAGAACTGGGAGCCTTGTTATGCTGATGGGCGCGATGTAAATTGCCAGCAGCCACTCTGGAGAAGTGTATGGTGTTTCCTGAAACATCCAAAAAACAAAGCAACAGAGCCTAGGGCACTTCCACTTATGGTCCTATAGCTTAGGGAAATTAAAATCAAAAAGACACAGCCACCCCAAAGTTTGGGACGGCTCTGTTTACAAGAACCTCGTTTACGGTACAAGTTCAATATCACAGAAAGCGAAAAATGGATAAAGAAGTTGTGGTACTTACGTACAATGCAATATCACTCAGCAATGAAATCTATGTCATCAGGCCCATAGCAGCATAAATAGTGGATTCAGGTACGATGATTCTAAGTGAAATAAGTCACAGAGAAAAAGAAACATCATAAGATATCACTAATACACGGAATGTAAACTTGGCTACACAAGAACTGAATCACAAAACAAACAGGGTGTCAAATGTAGAAAAACAACTTATGCTTGCTTAAGTGGAAAGGTGAGTTGGGGTGCTGCATAAAACCAGAGATTGAAATTAGCACAGATACCGTTCCATAAGCCAAATATGTAATAGAGAAGAGCTACTCCTTGCTCAACGAAGTGGACTCAACACCCCACATTAAACGCCTAAGAATATACCTGACTAGTAATAATCTTAAAACCTAAGGATTTATATGTCTCCGAAAGAGAATCAGGCGTGTGTACAGTGGCATAAACGCAGCAGTGATAGGATTGGTGAGGTTCGGTGAGCAAATGCAGACCCTTTGAAGTCATATTGCATGGTACCCATTCCATGGGTCTCAACTCTCCAGGTTTAAGGGATTCTTCCTTCAGCTAAAACATGCATGTGGAACCCAGAGTATGATCCACCGTGTGATCGGGAAACGTGTGCAAATGTGTCTCAATTTTCGTCCCCTGGTACTCGGGTGCAACATTCCAGACGCTTTACTAACACTCTCACCACTTGGAGAGTCAGTGCCTTTAACCTCCTGTTTGGTCCAGTTTGCAATTTCTGTGGAACATGAACAGGAATAGGGAGAACCAATGAGAGACTAGGTGGAGGTGTCCGGACAGGCAAATTTAACTCTCATTTCCCACCAGGAAGAGGAATTCACCAAAGGCTCAGCGTGGCATGAAGGAACCAAATTAGGGCCTGAAGCAATCCTGCGGTGTTGCGGCCAGGTCACAAGAAAGCGAGTTGAAGAAAGGAGCTCAGGGGCACTGTAATTCACAAACCTGCAGAGTTATAAATGACAGCTATCGTCCTAAAATATATTGAAGGAAGGCTGCCAAGAGGACTTGAAAGCGGGGCAGAATTGCAGGAAACCGATTTCAGGAGGTAGACTGGAATTGCATGTAAAGCATAGGAAAAGAGGCAGAAGTTCCACAATGATGCACTTGGCCTAAAAGGGCGTATGCGTTTTTTCCTCAGGAAAAAACGCATACGCCCTTTTTGGACAACCAAGCAAGCTTGCAAAGGAAATCTACACTACAATGAAGTCTCACTGCCCCCCGGTAAAATGGGTCATCCGAAAAAAGTGTAAAATCCAGAAAGGCAGGACAGGCCAAGGAGAACTAGGAGCCTTCTTCTGCTGATGGGCGGGATGTAAATTGCCAGCAGCCACTCTGGAGAAGTGTATGGTGTTTCCTGAAACATCCAAAAAACAAAGCAACAGAGCCTAGGGCACTTCCACTTATGGTCCTATAGCTTAGGGAAATTAAAATCAAAAAGACACAGCCACCCCAAAGTTTGGGACGGCTCTGTTTACAAGAACCTCGTTTACGGTACAAGTTCAATATCACAGAAAGTGAAAAATGGATAAAGAAGTTGTGGTACTTACGTACAATGCAATATCACTCAGCAATGAAATCTATGTCATCAGGCCCGTAGCAGCATAATGAGTGGATTCAGGTACGATGATTCTAAGTGAAATAAGTCACACAGAAAAAGAAACATCATAAGATATCACTACTACACGGAATGTAAACTTGGCTACCCAAGAACTGAATTACAAAACAGAACAGGGTGTCAAATGTAGAAAACCAACTTATGCTTGCTTAAGGGGAAAGGTGAGTTGAGGTGCTGCATACAACAAGAGATTGAAATTAGCACAGATACCGTTCCATAAACCAAATTTGTAATAGACAAGAGCTACTCCTTGCTCAACGAAGTGGACTCAACACCACATATTAAATGCCTAACAATATACCTGACTAGTAAGAATCTTACAACCTATGGATTTATATGTCTCCAAAAGAGAATCAAGCGTGTGTACAGTGGAATAAACGTAGCAGTGATAGGATTGGTGAGGTTCGGTGAGCAAATGCAGACCCTTTGAAGTCATATTGCATGGTACCCATTCCATGGGTCTCAACTCTCCATGTTTAAGGGATTCTTCCTTTAGCTAAAACATGCATGTGGAACCCAGAGTATGATCCACCATGTGATCGGAAAACGTGTTCAAATGTGTCTCAGTTTTCGTCCCCTGGTACTTGGGTGCAACATTCCAGACGCTTTACTAACACTCTCCCCACTTGGAGAGTCAGTGCCTTTAACCTCCTGTTTGGCCCAGTTTGCAATTTCTGTGGAAAATGAACAGGAATATGGAGAACCAATGAGAGACTAGGTGGAGGTGTCTGAACGGGCAAATTTAACTCTCATTTCCCACCAGGAAGAGGAATTAACCAAAGGCTCAACATGCCATGCCGGAACCAAACTAGGGCCTGAAGCAATCCTGCGGTGTTGCAGCCAGCTCACAAGAAAGCGAGTTGAAGAAAGGAGCTCAGGGACACTGTAATTCACAAACCTGCAGAGTTATAAATGACAGCTATCTTCCAAAAATATATTGAAGTAAGGCAGCCAAGCGGAGTTGAAAGCGGGGCAGAATTGCAGGAAACCGATTTCAGGAGGTAGACTGGAATTGCATGTAAAGCATAGGAAAAGAGACAGAACGTCCACAATGATGCACTTGGCCAAAAAGGGCGTATGCGTTTTTTCCTGAATATATTCAGGAAAAAACGCATACGCCCTTTTTGGCCAACCAAGCAAGCTTGCAAAGGAAATCTGCACTACAATGAAGTCTCACTGACCCCGGTCAAAAGGGCCATGTGAAAAAAGTGTAAAATCCAGAAAGGCAGGACAGGCCATGGAGAACGGGGAGCCTTGTTATGCTGATGGGCGGGATGTAAATTGCCAGCAGCCACTCTGGAGAAGTGTATGGTGTTTCCTGAAACATCAAAAAAACAAAGCAACGGACCCTAGGGCACTTCCACTTATGGTCCTATAGCTTAGGGAAATTAAAATCAAAAAGACACAGCCACCCATAAATTTGGGACGGCTCTGTTTACAAGAACCTCGTTTACGGTACAAGTTCAATATCACAGAAAGCGAAAAATGGATAAAGAAGTTGTGGTACTTACGTACAATGCAATATACTCAGCAATGAAATCTATGTCAACAAGCCCATAGCAGCATAATGAGTGGATTCAGGTACGATGATTCTAAGTGAAATAAGTCACACAGAAAAAGAAACATCATAAGGTATCACTAATACACGGAATGTAAACTTGGCTACACAGGAACTGAATTACAAAACAGAAGAGGGTGTCAAATATAGAAAACCAACTTATGCTTGCTTAAGGGTAAAGGTGAGTTGGGGTGCTGCATAAAACCAGAGATTGAAATTAGCACAGATACCGTTCCATAAGCCAAATATGTAAGAGACAAGAGCTAGTCCTTGCTCAATGAAGTGGACTCAACACCCCATATTAAACGCCTAAGAATATACCTGACTAGTAAGAATCTTAAAACCTATGGATTTATAGGTCTCCGAAAGAGAATCAAGCGTGTTCAGTGGCGTAAACGCAGCAGTGATAGGACTGGTGAGGTTCGGTGAGCAAATGCAGACCCTTTGAAGTCATATTGCATGGTACCCATTCCATGGGTCTCAACTCTCCATGTTTAAGGGATTCTTCCTTCAGCTAAAACATGCACGTGGAACCCAGAGTATGATCCACCATGTAATCGGGAAACGTGTTCAAATGTGTCTCAGTTTTCGTCCCCTGATACTCGGGTGCAACATTCCAGACGCTTTACTAACACTCTCCCCACTTGGAGAGTCAGTGCCTTTAACCTCCTGTTTGGCCCAGTTTCCAATTCCTGTGGAAAATGAACAGGAATAAGGAGAACCAATGAGAGACTAGGTGGAGGTGTCCGGACGGGCAAATTTAACTCTCATTTCCCACCAGGAAGAGGAATTAACCAAAGGCTCAGTATGCCATGCCGGAACCACACTAGGGCCAGAAACAATCCTGCGGTGTTGCGGCCAGCTCACAAGAAAGCGAGTTGAAGAAAAGAGCTAAGGGGCACTGTAATTCACAAACCTGCAGAGTTATAAATGACAGCTATCTTCCAAATATATATTGAAGTAAGGCTGCCAAGAGGAGTTGAAAGCGGGGCAGAATTGCAGGAAACCGATTTCAGGAGGTAGACTGGAATTGCATGTAAAGCATAGGAAAAGAGGCAGAACGTCCACAATGATGCACTTGGCCAAAAAGGGCGTATGCGTTTTTTCCTGAATATATTCAGGAAAAAACGCATACGCCCTTTTTGGCCAACCAAGCAAGCTTGCAAACGAAATCTGCACTACAATGATGTCTCACTGCCCCCCGGTCAAAAGGGCCATCTGAAAAAAGTGTAAAATCCAGAAAGGCAGGACAGGCCATGGAAAACTGGGAGCCTTGTTATGCTGATGGGCGGGATGTAAATTGCCAGCAGCCACTCTGGAGAAGTGTATGGTGTTTCCTGAAACATCCAAAAAACAAAGCAACAGAGCCTAGGGCACTTCCACTTATGGTCCTATAGCTTAGGGAAATTAAAATCAAAAAGACACAGCCACCCCAAAGTTTGGGACGGCTCTGTTTACAAGAACCTAGTTTACGGTACAAGTTCAATATCACAGAAAGCGAAAAATGGATAAAGAAGTTGTGGTACTTAAGTACAATGCAATATCACTCAGCAATGAAATCTATGTCATCAGGCCCGTAGCAGCATAATGAGTGGATTCAGGTACGATGATTCTAAGTGAAATAAGTCACACAGAAAAAGAAACATCATAAGATATCACTACTACACGGAATTTAAACTTGGCTACACAGGAACTGAATTACAAAACAGAACAGGGTGTCAAATGTACAAAACCAACTTGTGCTTGCTTAAGGGTAAGGTGAGTTGGGGTGCTGCATAAAACCAGAGATTGAAATTAGCACAGATACCGTTCCGTATGCCAAATATGTAATAGACAAGAGCTACTCCTTGCTCAACGAAGTGGACCCAACACCCCATAATAAACGCCTAAGCATATATCTGACTAGTAAGAATCTTAAAACCTATGGATTTATATGTCTCCAAAAGAGAATCTATCGTGTGTACAGTGGCATAAACGCAGCAGTGATAGGATTGGTGAGGTTCGGTGAGCAAATGCAGACCCTTTGAAGTCATATTGCATGGTACCCATTCCATGGGTCTCAACTCTCCAGGTTTCAGGGATTCTTCCTTCAGCTAAACATGCATGTGGAACCCAGAGTATGATCCACGGTGTGATCGGGAAACGTGTTCAAATGTGTCTCAGTTTTCGTCCCCTGGTACTCGGGTGCAACATTCCAGACGCTTTACTAACACTCTCCCCACTTGGAGAGTGAGTGCCTTTAACCTCCTGTTTGGCCCAGTTTGCAATTTCTGCGTAAGATGAACAGGAAGAGGGAGAACCAATGAGAGACTAGCTGGAGGTGTCTGGACGGACAAATTTAACTCTCATTTCCCACCAGGAAGAGGAATTAACCAAAGGCTCAGCATGCGATGCCGGAACCAAACTAGGGCCTGAAGCAATCCTGCGGTGTTGCGGCCAGCTCACAAGAAAGCGAGTTGAAGAAAGGAACTCAGGGGCACTGTAATTCACAAACCTGCAGAGTTATAAATGACAGCTATCTTCCAAAAATATATTGAAGTAAGGCTGCCAAGAGGAGTTGAAAGCGGGGCAGAATTGCACGAAACCGATTTCTGGAGGTAGACTGGAATTGCATGTAAAGCATAGGAAAAGAGGCAGAACGTCCACAATGATGCACTTGGCCAAAAAGCGAGTATGCGTTTTTTCCTCAGGAAAAAACGCATACGCCCTTTTTGGCCAACCAAGCAAGCTTGCAAAGGAAATCTGCACTACAATGAAGTCTCACTGCCCCCCGGTCAAAAGGGCTATCTGAAAAAACTGTAAAATCCAGAAAGGCAGGACAGGCCATGGAGATCTGGGAGCCTTGTTATGCTGATGGGTGGGATGTAAATTGCCAACAGCCACTCTGGAGAAGTGTATGGTGTTTCCTGAAACATCAAAAAAACAAAGCAACAGAGCCTAGGGCACTTCCACTTATGGTCCTATAGCTTAGGGAAATTAAAATCAAAAAGACACAGTCACCCCAAAGTTTGGGCCGGCTCTGTTTACAACAACCTCGTTTACGGTACAAGTTCAATATCACAGAAAGGGAAAAATGGTAAAGAAGTTGTAGTACTTACGTACAATGCAATATCACTTAGCAATGAAATCTATGTCATCAGGCCCATAGCAGCATAATGAGTGGATTCAGGTACGATGATTCTAAGTGAAATAAGTCACACAGAAAAAGAAACATCATAACATATCACTACTACACGGAATTTAAACTTGGCTACACAGGAACTGAATTACAAAACAGAACAGGGTCTCAAATGTAGAAAACCAACTTATGCTTGCTTAAGGGGAAAGGAGAGTTGGGGTGCGGCATAAAAACAGAGATTGAAATTAGCACAGATACCGTTTCATAAGCCAAATATGTAATAGACAAGAGCTACTCCTTGCTCAACGAAGTGGACTCAACACCCCATATTAAACGCTTAAGAATATACCTGACTAGTAAGAATCTTAAAACCTATGGATTTATATGTCTCCGAAAGAGAATCAAGCGTGTGTACAGCGGCATAAACGCAGCAGTGATAGGACTGGTGAGGTTCGGTGAGCAAATGCAGACCCTTTGAAGTCATATTGCATAGTACCCATTCCATGGGTCTCAACTCTCCAGGTTTAATGGATTCTTCCTTCAGCTAAAACATGCATGTGGAACCCAGAGTATGATCCACCGTGTGATCAGGAAACGTGTTCAAATGTGTCTCAGTTTTCGTCCCCTGGTACTCGGGTGCAACATTCCAGACGCTTTACTAACACTCTCCCCACTTGGAGAGTGAGTGCCTTTAAACTCCTGTTTGGCCCAGTTTGCAATTTCTGCGGAAGATGAACAGGAAGAGGGAGAACCAAGGAGAGACTAGGTGGAGGTGTCTGAACGGGCAAATTTAACTCTCCTTTTCCACCAGGAAGAGGAATTAACCAAAGGCTCAGCGTGCCATGCCGGAACCAAACTAGGGCCTGAAGCAATCCTGCGGTGTTGCGGCCAGCTCACAAGAAAGCGAGTTGAAGAAAGGAGCTCAGGGGCACTGTAATTCACAAAGCTGCAGAGTTATAAATGACAGCTATCTTCCAAAAATATATTGAAGTAAGGCTGCCAAGAGGAGTTGAAAACGGGGCAGAATTGCAGGAAACCGATTTCAGGTGGTAGACTGGAATTGCATGTAAAGCATAGGAAAAGAGGCAGAACGTCCACAATGATGCACTTGGCCAAAAAGGGCGTATGCGTTTTTTCCTGAATATATTCAGGAAAAAACGCATACGCCCTTTTTGGCCAACCAAGCAAGCTTGTAAAGGAAATCTGCACTACAATGAAGTCTCCCTGCCCCCGGGTACAAAGGGCCATCTGAAAAAATTGTAAAATCCAGAAAGACAGGACAGGCCAAGGAGAACAGGGAGCCTTGTTATGCTGATGGGCGGGATGTAAATAGCCAGCAGCCACTCTGGTGAAGTGTATGGTGTTTCCTGAAATATCCAAAAAACAAAGCAACAGAGCCTAGGGCACTTCCACTTATGGTCCTATAGCTTAGGGAAATTAAAATCAAAAAGACACAGCCACCCCAAAGTTTCGGCCGGCTCTGTTTAAAAGAACCTTTTTTACGGTACAAGTTCAATATCACAGAAAGCGAAAAATGGATAAAGATGTTGTGGTACTTACGTACAATGCAATATCACTCAGCAATGAAATCTATGTCATCAGGCCCGTAGCAGCATAATGAGTGGATTCAGGTACGATGATTCTAAGTGAAATAAGTCACACAGAAAAAGAAACATCATAAGATATCACTAATACACGGAATGTAAACTTGGCTACACAGGAACTGAATTACAAAACAGAACAGGGTGTCAAATGTAGAAAACCAACTTATGCTTGCTTCAGGGGAAAGGTGAGTTGGGGTGCGGCATAAAACCAGAGATTGAAATTAGCACAGATACCGTTCCATAAGCCAAATATGTAATAGACAAGAGCTACTCCTTGCTCAACGAAGTGGACTCAACACCCCATATTAAACGTCTAAGAATATAACTGACTAGTAAGAATCTTAAAACCTGAGGTTTTATATGTCTCCGAAAGAGAATCAAGCATGTGTACAGTGGCATAAACGCAGCAGTGATAGGATTGGTGAGGTTCGGTGAGCAAATGCAGACCCTTTGAAGTCATATTGCATGGTACCCATTCCATGGGTCTCAACTCTCCATGTTTAAGGGATTCTTCCTTCAGCTAAAACATGTATGTGGAACCCAGAGTATGATACACAGTGTGATCGGAAAACGTGTTCAAATGTGTCTCAGTTTTCGTCCCCTGGTACTCGGGTGCAACATTCCAGACGCTTTACTAACACTCTCCCCACTTGGAGAGTCAGTGCCTTTAACCTCCTGTTTGGCCCAGTTTGCAATTTCTGTGGAAAATGAACAGGAATAGGGAGAACCAATGAGAGATTAGGTGGAGGTGTCTGGACGGGCAAATTTAACTCTCATTTCCCACCAGGAAGAGGAATTAACCAAAGGCTCAGCATGCCGTGCCGGAACCAAACTAGGGCCTGAAGCAATCCTGCGGTGTTGCGGCCAGCTCACAAGAAAGCGAGTTGAAGAAAGGAGCTCAGGGGCACTGTAATTCACAAACCTGCAGAGTTATAAATGACAGCTATCTTCTAAAAATAAATTGAGTTAGGCTGCCAAGAGGAGTTGAAAGCGGGGCAGAATTGCAGGAAACCGATTTCAGGAGGTACACTGGAATTGCATGTGAAGCATAGGAAAAGAGGCAGAACGTCCACAATGATGCACTTGGCCAAAAAGGGCGTATGCGTTTTTTCCTGAATATATTCAGGAAAAAACGCATACGCCCTTTTTGGCCAACCAAGCAAGCTTGCAAAGGAAATCTGCACTACAATGAAGTCTCACTGCCCCCCGGTCAAAAGGGCCATCTGAAAAAAGTGTAAAATCCAGAAAGGCAGGACAGGCCATGGAGAACTGGGAGCCTTGTTATGCTGATGGGCGGGATGTAAATTGCCAGCAGCCACTCTGGAGAAGTGTATGGTGTTTCCTGAAACATTCAGAAAACAAAGCAACAGAGCCTAGGGCACTTCCACTTATGGTCCTATAGCTTAGGGAAATTAAAATCAATAACACACAGCCACCCCAAAGTTTGGGACGGCTCTGTTTACAAGAACCTCGTTTACGGTACAAGTTCAATATCACACAAAGCGAAAAATGGATAAAGAAGTTGTGGTACTTACGTACAATGCAATATCACTCAGCAATGAAATCTATGTCATCAGGCCCGTAGCAGCATAATGAGTGGATTCAGGTACGATGATTCTAAGTGAAATAAGTCACACAGAAAAAGAAACATCATAAGATATCACTACTACACGGAATGTAAACTTGGCTACACAAGAACTGAATTACAAAACAGAACAGGGTGTCAAATGTAGAAAACCAACTTATGCTTGCTTAAGGGGACGGGTGAGTTGGGGTGCTGCATAAAACCAGAGATTGAAATTAGCACAGATACCGTTCCATAAGCCAAATATGTAATAGACAAGAGCTACTCCTTGCTCAACGAAGTGGACTCAACACCCCATATTAAACGCCTAAGAATATACCTGACTAGTAAGAATCTACCTGACTAGTAAGAATCTTAAAACCTATGGATTTATATGTCTCCGAAAGAGAATCAAGCGTGTGTACAGCGGCATAAGCGCAGCAGTGATAGGATTGGGGAGGTTCGGTGAGCAAATGCAGACCCTTTGAAGTCGTATTGCATGGTACCCATTCCATGGGTCTCAACTCTCCAGGTTTAAGGGATTCTTCCTTCAGCTAAAACATGCATGTGGAACCCAGAGTATGATCCACGGTGTGAATGGGAAACGTGTTCAAATGTGTCTCAGTTTTCGTCCCCTGGTACTCGGGTGCAACATTCCAGATGCTTTACTAACACTCTCCCCACTTGGAGAGTCAGTGCCTTTAACCTCCTGTTTGGCCCAGTATGCAATTTCTGTGGAAAATCAACAGGAATAGGGAGAACCAATGAGAGACTAGGTGGAGGTGTCCGGACGGGCAAATTTAACTCTCATTTCCCACCAGGAAGAGGAATTAACCAAAGGCTCAACATGCTGTGCCGGAACCAAACTAGGGCCTGAAGCAATCCTGCGGTGTTGCGGCCAGCTCACAAGAAAGCGAGTTGAAGAAAGGAGCTCAGGGGCACTGTAATTCACAAACCTGCAGAGTTATAAATGACAGCTATCTTCCAAAAATATATTGAAGTAAGGCAGCCAAGAATAGTTGAAAGTGGGGCAGAATTGCAGGAAACCAATTTCAGGAGGTAGACTGGAATTGCATGTAAAGCATAGGAAAAGAGGCAGAACGTCCACAATGATGCACTTGGCCAAAAAGGGCGTATGCGTTTTTTCCATTCAGGAAAAAACGCATACGCCCTTTTTGGCCAACCAAGCAAGCTTGCAAAGGAAATCTGCACTACAATGAAGTCTCACTGCCCCCCGGTCAAAAGGGCCATCTGAAAAAAGTGTAAATCCAGAAAGGCAGGACAGGCCATGGAGAACTGGGAGCCTTGTTATGCTGATGGGCGGGATGTAAATTGCCAGCAGCCACTCTGGAGAAGTGTATGGTGTTTCCTGAAACATCCAAAAAACAAAGCAACAGAGCCTAGGGCACTTCCACTTATGGTCCTATAGCTTAGGGAAATTAAAATCAAAAAGACACAGCCACCCCAAAGTTTGGGCCGGCTCTGTTTACAAAAACCTCGTTTACGGTACAAGTTCAATATCACAGAAAGCGAAAAATGGATAAAGAAGTTGTGGTACTTACGTACAATGCAGTATCACTCAGCAATGAAATCTATGTCATCAGGCCTGTAGCAGCATAATGAGTGGATTCAGGTACGATGATTCTAAGTGAAATTAGTCACACAGAAAAAGAAACATCATAAGATATCACTACTACACGGAATGTAAACTTGGCTACACAGGAACTGAATTACAAAGCAGAACAGTGTGTCAAATGTAGAAAACCAACTTATGCTTGCTTAAGGGGAAAGGTGAGTTGGGGTGCTGCATAAAACAAGAGATTGAAATTAGCACAGATACCGTTCCATAAGCCAAATATGTAATAGACAAGAGCTACTCCTTGCTCAACGAAGTGGACTCAACACCCCATATTAAACGCCTAAGAATATACCTGAGTAGTAAGAATCTTAAAACCTATGGATTTATATGTCTCCGAAAGAGAATCAAGCGTGTGTACAGCGGCATAAACGCAGCAGTGATAGGACTGGTGAGGTTCGGTCAGCAAATGCAGACCCTTTGAAGTCATATTGCATAGTATCCATTCCATGGGTCTCAACTCTCCAGGTTTAATTGATTCTTCCTTCAGCTAAAACATGCATGTGGAACCCAGAGTATGATCCACCGTGTGATCAGGAAACGTATTCCAATGTGTCTCAGTTTTGTCCCCTGGTACTCGGGTGCAACATTCCAGACGCTTTACTAACACTCTCCCCACTTGGAGAGTCAGTGCCTTTAACCTCCTGTTTGGCCCAGTTTGCAATTTCTGTGGAAAATGAACAGGAATAGGGAGAACCAATGAGAGACTAGCTGGAGGTGTCTGGACGGGCAAATTTAACTCTCATTTCCCACCAGGAAGAGGAATTAACCAAAGGCTCAGCATGCCGTGCTGGAACCAAACTAGGGCCTGAAGCAATCCTGCAGTGTTGCGGCCAGCTCACAAGAAAGCGAGTTGAAGAAAGGAGCTCAGGGGCACTGTAATTCACAAACCAGCAGAGTTATAAATGACAGCTATCGTCCAAAAATATATTGAAGTAAGGCGGCCAAGATGACTTGAAAGCGGGGCAGAATTGCAGGAAACCGATTTCAGGAGGTAGACTGGAATTGCATGTAAAGCATAGGAAAAGAGGCAGAACGTCCACAATGATGCACTTGGCCAAAAAGGGCGTATGCGTTTTTTCCTGAATATATTCAGGAAAAAACGCATACGCCCTTTTTGGCCAACCAAGCAAGCTTGCAAAGGAAATCTGCACTACAATGAAGTCTCACTGCCCCCTGGTCAAAAGGGCTATCTGAAAAAAGTGTAAAATCCAGAAAGGCAGGACACACCATGGAGAACTGGGAGCCTTGTTATGCTGATGGGCGGGATGTAAATTGCCAACACCCACTCTGGAGAAGTGTATGGTGTTTCCTGAAACATCCAAAAAACAAAGCAACAGAGCCTAGGGCACTTCCACTTATGGTCCTTTAGCTTAGGGAAATTAAAATCAAAAAGACACAGCCACCCCTAAGTTTGGGACGGCTCTGTTTACAAGAACCTCGTTTACGGTACAAGTTCAATATCACAGAAAGCGAAAAATGGATAAAGAAGTTGTGGTACTTACGTACAATGCAGTATCACTCAGCAATGAAATCTATGTCATCAGGCCCGTAGCAGCATAATGAGTGGATTCAGGTACGATGATTCTAAGTGAAATAAGTCACACAGAAAAAGAAATATCATAAGGTATCACTAATACACGGAATGTAAACTTGGCTACACAAGAACTGAATTACAAAACAGAACAGGGTCTCAAAAGCAGAAACCCAACTTATGCTTGCTTAAGTGGAAAGGTGAGTTGGGGTGCTGCATAAAACAAGAGATTGAAATTAGCACAGATACCGTTCCATAAGCCAGATATGTAATAGACAAGAGCTCCTCCTTGCTCAACGAAGTGGACTCAACACCCCATATTAATTGCCTAAGAATATACCTGACTAGTAAGAATCTTAAAACCTATTTATTTATATGTCTCCAAAAGAGAATCAAGCGTGTGTACAGCGGCATAAACCCAGCAGTGAAAGGATTGGTGAGGTTCGGTGAGCAAATGCAAACCCTTAGAAGTCATATTGCATGTTACCAATTCCATGGGTCTCAACTCTCCAGGTTTAAGGGATTCTTCCTTCAGCTAAAACATGTATGTGGAGCCCAGAGTATGATCCACAGTGTGATCGGAAAACGTGTTCAAATGTGTCTCAGTTTTCGTCCCCTGGTACTCGGGTGCAACAATCCAGACGCTTTACTAACACTCTCCCCACTTGGAGAGTCAGTGCCTTTAACATCCTGTTTGGCCCAGTTTGCAATTTCTGTGGAAAATGAACAGGAATAGGGAGAACCAATGAGAGATTAGGTGGAGGTGTCCGGACGGGCAAATTTAACGCTCATTTCCCACCAGGAAGAGGAATTAACCAAAGGCTCAGCATGCCGTGCCGGAACCAAACTAGGGCCTGAAGCAATCCTGCGGTGTTGCGGCCAGCTCACAAGAAAGCGAGTTGAAGAAAGGAGCTCAGGGACACTGTAATTCACAAACCTGCAGAGTTATAAATGAGAGCTATCTTCCAAAAATATATTGAATTAGGCTGCCAAGAGGAGTTGAAAGCGGGGCAGAATTGCAGGAAACCGATTTCAGGAGGTACAGTGGAATTACATGTAAAGCATAGGAAAAGAGGCAGAACGTCCACAATGATGCACTTGGCCAAAAAGGGCGTATGCGTTTTTTCCTGAATATATTCAGGAAAAAACGCATACGCCCTTTTTGGCCAACCAAGCAAGCTTGCAAAGGAAATCTGCACTACAATGAAGTCTCACTGCCCCCCGGTCAAAAGGGTCATCTGAAAAAAGTGTAAAATCCAGAAAGGCAGGACAGGCCATGGAGAACTGGGAGCCTAGTTATGCTGATGGGAGGGATGTAAATTGCCAGCAGCCACTCTGGAGAAGTGTATGGTGTTTCCTGAAACATCCAAAAAACAAAGCAACAGAGCCTAGGGCACTTCCACTTATGGTCCTATAGCTTAGGGAAATTAAAATCAAAAAGACACAGCCACCCCAAAGTTTGGGATGGCTCTGTTTACAAGAACCTCGTTTACGGTACAAGTTCAATATCACAGAAAGCGAAAAATGGATAAAGAAATTGTGGTACTTACGTACAATGCAATATCACTCAGCAATGAAATCTATGTCATCAGGCCCGTAGCAGCATAATGAGTGGATTCAGGTACGATGATTCTAAGTGAAATTAGTCACACAGAAAAAGAAACATCATAAGATATCACTAATACACGGAATGTAAACTTGGCTACACAAGAACTGAATTACAAAACAGAACAGGGTGTCAAATGTAGAAAACCAACTTATGCTTGTTTAACGGGACGGGTGAGTTGGGGTGCTGCATAAAACCAGAGATTGAAATTAGCACAGATACCATTCCATAAGCCAAATATGTAATAGACAAGAGCTACTCCTTGCTCAACGAAGTGGACTCAACACCCCATATTAAACGCCTAACAATATACCTGACTAGTAAGAATCTACCTGACTAGTAAGAATCTTAAAACCTATGGATTTATATGTCTCCGAAAGACAATCAAGCGTGTGTACAGTGGCATAAACGCAGCAGTGATAGGATTGGTGAGGTTCGGTGAGCAAATGCAGACCCTTTGAAGTCATATTGCATGGTACCCATTCCATGGGTCTCAACTCTCCAGGTTTAAGGGATTCTTCCTTCAGCTAAAACATGCATGGGAACCCAGAGTATGATCCACCGTGTGATCGGGAAACGTGTTCAAATGTGTCTCAGTTTTCGTCCCCTGGTACTCGGGTGCAATATTCCAGACGCTTTACTAACAATCTCCCCACTTGGAGAGTCAGTGCCTTTAACCTCCTGTTTGGCTCAGTTTGCAATTTCTCTGGAAAATGAACAGGAATAGGGAGAACCAATGAGAGACTAGGTGGAGGTGTCCGGACGGGCAAATTTAACTCTCATTTCCCACCAGGAAGAGGAATTAACCAAAGGCTCAGCGTGCCGTGTCGGAACCAGACTAGGGCCAGAAGCAATCCTGCGGTGTTGCGGCCAGCTCACAAGAAAGCGAGTTGAAGAAAGGAGCTCAGGGGCACTGTAATTCACAAACCTGCAGAGTTATAAATGACAGCTATCTTCCAAAAATATATTGAAGTTAGGCTGCCAAGAGGAGTTGAAAGCGGGGTAGAATTGCAGGAAACCGATTTCAGGAGGTACACTGGAATTGCATGTAAAGCATAGGAAAAGAGGCAGAACGTCCACAATGATGCACTTGGCCAAAAAGGGCGTATGCGTTTTTTCCTGAATATATTCAGGAAAAAACGCATACGCACTTTTTGGCCAACCAAGCAAGCTTGCAAAGGAAATCTGCACTACAATGAAGTATCACTGCCCCCGGTCAAAAGGGACATCTGTAAAAAGTGTAAAATCCAGAAAGGCAGGACAGACCATGGAGAACTGGGAGCCTTGTTATGCTGATGGGCGGGATGTAAATTGCCAGCAGCCACTCTGGAGAAGTGTATGGTGTTTCCTGAAACATCCAAAAAACAAAGCAACAGAGCCTAGGGCACTTCCACTTATGGTCCTATAGCTTAGGGAAATTAAAATCAAAAAGACACAGCCACCCCAAAGTTTGGGACGGCTCTGTTTACAAGAACCTCGTTTACGGTACAAGTTCAACATCACAGAAAGCGAAAAATGGATAAAGAAGTTGTGGTACTTACGTACAATGTAATATCACTCAGCAATGAAATCTATGTCATCAGGCCCGTAGCAGCATAATGAGTGGATTCAGGTACGATGATTCTAAGTGAAATAAGTCACACAGAAAAAGAAACATCATAAGATATCACTACTACACGGAATGTAAACTTGGCTACACAAGAACTGAATTACAAAACAGAACAGGGTGTCAAATGTAGAAAACCAACTTATGCTTGCTTAAGGGGAAAGGTGAGTTGGGGTGCTGCATAAAACCAGAGATTGAAATTAGCACAGATACCGTTCCATAAGCCAAATATGTAATAGAGAAGAGCTACTCCTTGCTCAACGAAGTGGACTCAACACCCCATATTAAACGCCTAAGAATATACCTGACTAGTAAGAATCTTAAAACCTATGGATTTATATGTCTCCGAAAGAGAACCAAGCGTGTGTACAGCGGCATAAACGCAGCAGTGATAGGATTGGTGAGGTTCGGTGAGCAAATGCAGACCCTTTGAAGTCATATTGCATGGTACCCATTCCATGGGTGTCAACTCTCCAGGTTTAAGGGATTCTTCCTTCAGCTAAAACATGCATGTGGAACCCAGAGTATGATCCACCGTGTGATCGGGAAACGTGTTCAAATGTGTCTCAGTTTTCATCCCCTGGTACTCGGGTGCAACATTCCAGATGCTTTACTAACACTCTCCCCACTTGGAGAGTCAGTGCCTTTAACCTCCTGTTTGGCCCAGTTTGCAATTTCTGTGGAAAATGAACAGGAAAAGGGAGAACCAATGAGAGACTAGGTGGAGGTGTCCGGACGGGCAAATTTAACTCTCATTTCCCACCAGGAAGAGGAATTAACCAAAGGCTCAGCGTGCCGTGCCGGAACCACACTAGGGCTAGAAGCAATCCTGCGGTGTTGCAGCCAGCTCACAAGAAAGCGAGTTGAAGAAAGGAGCTCAGGGGCACTGTAATTCACAAACCTGCAGAGTTATAAATGACAGCTATCTTCGAAAAATATATTGAAGGAAGGCTGCCAAGAGGATTTGAAAGCGGGGCAGAATTGCAGGAAACCGATTTCAGGAGGTAGACTGGAATTGCATGTAAAGCATAGGAAAAGAGGCAGAACGTCCACAATGATACACTTGGCCAAAAAGGGCGTGTGCGTTTTTTCCTGAATATATTCAGGAAAAAACGCACACGCCCTTTTTGGCCAACCAAGCAAGCTTGCAAAGGAAATCTGCACTACAATGAAGTCTCACTGCCCCCTGGTCAAAAGGGCTATCTGAAAAAAGTGTAAAATCCAGAAAGGCAGTACAGGCCATGGAGAACTGGGAGCCTTGTTATGCTGATGGGCGGGATGTAAATTGCCAACACCCACTCTGGAGAAGTGTATGTTGTTTCCTGAAACATCCAAAAAACAAAGCAACAGAGCCTAGGGCACTTCCACTTATGGTCCTATAGCTTAGGGAAATTAAAATCCAAAAGACACAGCCACCCCTAAGTTTGGGACGGCTCTGTTTACAAGAACCTCGTTTACAGTACAAGTTCAATATCACAGAAAGCGAAAAATGGATAAAGAAGTTGTGGTACTTACGTACAATGCAGTATCACTCAGCAATGAAATCTATGTCATCAGGCCCGTAGCAGCATAATGAGTGGATTCAGGTACGATGATTCTAAGTGAAATAAGTCACACAGAAAAAGAAACATCATAAGATATCACTAACACACGGAATGTAAATTTCGTTACACAGGAACTGAATTACAAAACAGAACAGGGTCTCAAGTGTAGAAAACCAACTTATGCTTGCTTAAGGGGAATGGTGAGTTGGGGTGCTGCATGAAAACAGAGATTGAAATTGGCACAGATACCGTTCCATAAGCCAAATATGTAATAGACAAGAGCTACTCCTTGCTCAACGAAGTGGACTCAACACACCATATTAAACGCCTAAGAATATACCTGACTAGTAAGAATCTTAAAACCTATGGATTTATATGTCTCCGAAAGAGAATCAAGCATGTGTACAGCGGCATAAACGCAGCAGTGATAGGATTGGTGAGATTTCGTGAGCAAATGCAGACCCTTTGAAGTCATATTGTATGTTACCCATTCCATGGGTCTCAACTCTCCAGGTTTAAGGGATTCTTCCTTCAGCTAAAACATGCATGTGGAACCCAGAGTATGATCCACCGAGTGATCGGGAAACGTGTTCAAATGTGTCTCAGTTTTCGTCCCCTGGTACTCGGGTGCAACAATCCAGACGCTTTACTAACACTCTCCCCACTTGGAGAGTCAGTGCCTTTAACATCCTGTTTGGCCCAGTTTGCAATTTCTGTGGAAAATGAACAGGAATAGGGAGAACCAATGAGAGATTAGGTGGAGGTGTCCGGACGGGCAATTTTAACGCTCATTTCCCACCAGGAAGAGGAATTAACCAAAGGCTCAGCATGCCGTGCCTGAACCAAACTAGGGCCTGAAGCAATCCTGCGGTGTTGCAGCCAGCTCACAAGAAAGCGAGTTGAAGAAAGGAGCTCAGGGGCACGGTAATTCACAAACCTGCAGAGTTATAAATGACAGCTATCTTCCAAAAATATATTGAATTAGGCTGCCAAGAGGAGTTGAAAGCGGGGCAGAATTGCAGGAAACCGATTTCAGGAGGTACACTGGAATTGCATGTAAAGCATAGGAAAAGAGGCAGAACGTCCACAATGATGCACTTGGCCAAAAAGGGCATATGAGTTTTTTCCTGAATATATTCAGGAAAAAACGCATATGCCCTTTTTGGCCAACCAAGCAAGCTTGCAAAGGAAATCTGCACTACAATGAAGTCTCACTGCCCCAAGGTCAAAAGGGCCATCTGAAAAAAGTGTAAAATCCAGAAAGGCAGGACAGGCCATGGAGAACTGGGAGCCTTGTTATGCTGATGGGCGGGATGTAAATTGCCAACACCCACTCTGGAGAAATGTATGTTGTTTCCTGAAACATCCAAAAAACAAAGCAACAGAGCCTAGGGCACTTCCACTTATGGTCCTATAGCTTAGGGAAATTAAAATCAAAAAGACACAGCCACCCCAAAGTTTCGGCCGGCTCTGTTTACAAGAACCTCGTTTACAGTACAAGTTGAATACCACAGAAAGCGAAAAATGGATAAAGAAGTTGTGGTACTTATGTACAATGCAGTATCACTCAGCAATGAAATCTATGTCATCAGGCCCGTAGCAGGATAATGAGTGGATTAAGGTACGATGATTCTAAGTGAAATAAGTAACACAGAAAAAGAAACATCATAAGATATCACTAACACACGGAATGTAAACTTGGCTACACAGGAACTGAATTACAAAACAGAAAAGCGTCTCAAATGTAGAAAACCAACTTATGCTTGCTTAAGGGGAATGGTGATTTGGGGTGATGCATGAAACCAGAGATTGAAATTGGCACAGATACCGTTCCATAAGCCAAATATGTAATAGACAAGAGCTACTCCTTGCTCAACGAAGTGGACTCAACACACCATATTAAACGCCTAAGAATATGCCTGACTAGTAAGAATCTTAAAACCTATGGATTTATATGTCTCCAAAAGAGAATCAAACGTCTGTACAGTGGCATAAACGCAGCAGTGATAGGATTGGTGAGGTTCGGTGAGCAAATGCAGACCCTTTGAAGTCATATTGCATGGTACCCATTCCATGGGTCTCAACTCTCCAGGTTTAAGGGATTCTTCCTTCAGCTAAAACATACATGTGGAACCCAGAGTATGATCCACCGTGTGATCGGGAAACGTGTTCAAATGTGTCTCAGTTTTCGTCCCCTGGTACTCGGGTGCAACATTCCAGACGCTTTACTAACACTCTCCCCATTTGGAGAGTCAGTGCCTTTAACCTCCTGTTTGGCCCAGTTTGCAATTTCTGTGGAAAATGAACAGGAAAAGGGAGAACCAATGAGAGACTAGGTGGAGGTGTCCGGACGGGCAAATTTAACTCTCATTTCCCACCAGGAAGAGGAATTAACCAAAGGCTCAGCGTGCCGTGCCGGAACCACACTAGGGCCAGAAGCAATCCTGCAGTGTTGCGGGCAGCTCACAAGAAAGCGAGTTGAAGAAAGGAGCTCAGGGGCACTGTAATTCACAAACCTGCAGAGTTATAAATGACAGCTATCTTCCAAAAATATATTGAAGGAAGGCTACCAAGAGGACTTGAAAGCGGGGCAGAATTGCAGGAAACCGATTTCAGGAGGTAGACTGGAATTGCATGTAAAGCATAGGAAAAGAGGCAGAACGTCCACAATGATGCACTGGCCAAAAAGGGCGTGTGCGTTTATTCCTGAATATATTCAGGAAAAAACGCACACACCCTTTTTGGTCAACCAAGCAAGCTTGCAAAGGAAATCTGCACTACAATGAAGTCTCACTGCCCCCTGGTCAAAAGGGCCCTCTGAAAAAAGTGTAAAATCCAGAAAGGCAGGACAGGCCAAGGAGAACTAGGAGCCTTCTTATGCTGATGGGCGGGATGTAAATTGCCGGCAGCCACTCTGGAGAAGTGTATGGTGTTTCCTGAAACATCCAAAAAACAAAGCAACAGAGCCTAGGGCACTTCCACTTATGGTCCTATAGCTTAGGGAAATTAAAATCAAATAGACACAGCCACCCCAATGTTTGGGACAGCTCTGTTTACAAGAACCTCGTTTACGGTACAAGTTCAATATCACAGAAAACGAAAAATGGATAAAGAAGTTGTGGTACTTACGTACAATGCAATATCACTCAGCAATGAAATCTATGTCATCAGGCCCGTAGCAGCATAATGAGTGGATTCAGGTACGATGATTCTAAGTGAAATGAGTCACACAGAAAAAGAAACATCATAAGATATCACTACTACACGGAATGTAAACTTGGCTACAAAGGAACTGAATTACAAAACAGAACAGTGTGTCAAATGTAGAAAACCAACTTATGCCTGCTTAAGGGGAAAGGTGAGTTGGGGTGCTGCATAAAACCAGAGATTGAAATTAGCACAGATACCGTTCCATAAGCCAAATATGTAATAGACAAGAGCTACTCCTTGCTCAACGAAGTGGACTCAACACCCCATATTAAACGCTTAAGAATATACCTGACTAGTAAGAATCTTAAAACCTATGGATTTATATGTCTCCGAAAGAGAATCAAGCGTGTGTACAGCGGCATAAACGCAGCAGTGATAGGACTGGTGAGGTTCGGTGAGCAAATGCAGACCCTTTGAAGTCATATTGCATAGTACCCATTCCATGGGTCTCAACTCTCCAGGTTTAATGGATTCTTCCTTCAGCTAAAACATGCATGTGGAACCCAGAGTATGATCCACCGTGTGATCAGGAAACGTGTTCAAATGTGTCTCAGTTTTCGTCCCCTGGTACTCGGGTGCAACATTCCAGACGCTTTACTAACACTCTCCCCACTTGGAGAGTGAGTGCCTTTAAACTCCTGTTTGGCCCAGTTTGCAATTTCTGCGGAAGATGAACAGGAAGAGGGAGAACCAAGGAGAGACTAGGTGGAGGTGTCTGGACGGGCAAATTTAACTCTCATTTTCCACCAGGTAGAGGAATTTACCAAAGGCTCAGCGTGCCATGCCGGAACCAAACTAGGGCCTGAAGCAATCCTGCGGTGTTGCGGCCAGTTCACAAGAAAGCGAGTTGAAGAAAGAAGCTCACGGGCACTGTAATTCACAAAGCTGCAGAGTTATAAATGACAGCTATCTTCCAAAAATATATTGAAGTAAGGCTGCCAAGAGGAGTTGAAAGCGGGGCAGAATTGCAGGAAACCTATTTCAGGAGGTAGACTGGAATTGCATGTAAAGCATAGGAAAAGAGGCAGAACGTCCGCAATGATGCACTTGGCCAAAAAGGGCGTATGCGTTTTTTCCTGAATATATTCAGGAAAAAACGCATACGCCCTTTTGGGCCAACCAAGCAAGCTTGCAAAGGAAATCTGCACTACAATGAAGTGCCACTGCCCCCTGGTCAAAAGGGCTATCTGAAAAAAGTGTAAAATCCAGAAAGGCATGACAGGACATGGAGAACTGGGAGCCTTGTTATGCTGATGGGCGGGATGTAAATTGCCAACACCCACTCTGGAGAAGTGTATGTTGTTTCCTGAAACATCCAAAAAACAAAGCAACAGAGCCTAGGGCACTTCCACTTATGGTCCTATAGCTTAGGGAAATTAAAATCAAATAGACACAGCCACCCCAATGTTTGGGACAGCTCTGTTTACAAGAACCTCGTTTACGGTACAAGTTCAATATCACAGAAAGCGAAAAATGGATAAAGAAGTTGTGGTACTTACGTACAATGCAGTATCACTCAGCAATGAAATCTATGTCATCAGGCCCGTAGCAGCATAATGAGTGGATTCAGGTACGATGATTCTAAGTGAAATGAGTCACACAGAAAAAGAAACATCATAAGATATCACTACTACACGGAATGTAAACTTGGCTACACAGGAACTGAATTACAAAACAGAACAGTGTGTCAAATGTAGAAAACCAACTTATGCTTGCTTAAGGGGAAAGGTGAGTTGGGGTGCGGCATAAAACCAGAGATTGAAATTAGCACAGATACCGTTCCATAAGCCAAATATGTAATAGACAAGAGCTACTCCTTGCTCAACGAAGTGGACTCAACACCCCATATTAAACGCCTAAGAATATACCTGACTAGTAAGAATCTTAAAACCTATGGATTTATATGTCTCCGAAAGAGGATCAAGCGTGTGTACAGCGGCATAAACGCAGCAGTGATAGGACTGGTGAGGTTCGGTCAGCAAATGCAGACCCTTTGAAGTCATATTGCATAGTACCCATTCCATGGGTCTCAACTCTCCAGGTTTAATGGATTCTTCCTTTAGCTAAAACATGCATGTGGAACCCAGAGTATGATCCACCGTGTGATCAGGAAACGTGTTCAAATGTGTCTCAGTTTTCGTCCCCTGGTACTCGGGTGCAACATTCCAGACGCTTTACTAACACTCTCCCCACTTGGAGAGTGAGTGCCTTTAAACTCCTGTTTGGCCCAGTTTGCAATTTCTGCGGAAGATGAACAGGAAGAGGGAGAACCAAGGAGAGACTAGATGGAGGTGTCTGGACGGGCAAATTTAACTCTCATTTTCCACCAGGTAGAGGAATTAACCAAAGGCTCAGCATGCCATGCCGGAACCAAACTAGGGCCTGAAGCAATCCTGCGGTGTTGCGGCTAGTTCACAAGAAAGCGAGTTGAAGAAAGGAGCTCAGGGGCACTGTAATTCACAAACCTGCAGAGTTATAAATGACAGCTATCTTCCAAAAATATATTGAAGTAAGGCTGCCAAGAGGAGTTGAAAGCGGGGCAGAATTGCAGGAAACCGATTTCAGGAGGTAGACTGGAATTGCATGTAAAGCATAGGAAAAGAGGCAGAACATCCGCAATGATGCACTTGGCCAAAAAGGGCGTATGCGTTTTTTCCTGAATATCTTCAGGAAAAAACGCATACGCCCTTTTGGGCCAACCAAGCAAGCTTGCAAAGGAAATCTGCACTACAATGAAGTGCCACTGCCCCCTGGTCAAAAGGGCTATCTGAAAAAAGTGTAAAATCCAGAAAGGCAGGACATGACATGGAGAACTGGGAGCCTTGTTATGCTGATGGGCGGGATGTAAATTGCCAACACCCACTCTGGAGAAGTGTATGTTGTTTCCTGAAACATCCAAAAAACAAAGCAACAGAGCCTAGGGCACTTCCACTTATGGTCCTATAGCTTAGGGAAATTAAAATCCAAAAGACACAGCCACCCCTAAGTTTGGGACGGCTCTGTTTACAAGAACCTCGTTTACGGTACAAGTTCAATATCACAGAAAGCGAAAAATGGATAAAGAAGTTGTGGTACTTACGTACAATGCAGTATCACTCAGCAATGAAATCTATGTCATCAGGCCCGTAGCAGCATAATGAGTGAATTCAGGTACGATGATTCTAAGTGAAATAAGTCACACAGAAAAAGAAACATCATAAGATATCACTAACACACGGAATGTAAACTTGGCTACACAGGAACTGAATTACAAAACAGAACAGGGTCTCAAATGTAGAAAACCAACTTATGCTTGCTTAAGGGGAATGGTGAGTTCGGGTGCTGCATGAAAACAGAGATTGAAATTGGCACAGATACCGTTCCATAAGCCAAATATGTAATAGACAAGAGCTACTCCATGCTCAAAGAAGTGGACTCAACACACCATATTAAACGCCTAAGAATATACCTGACTAGTAAGAATCTTAAAACCTATGGATTTATATGTCTCCGAAAGAGAATCAAGCGTGTGTACAGCGGCATAAACGCAGCAGTGATAGGATTGATGAGTTTCGGTGAGCAAATGCAGACCCTTTGAAGTCATATTGCATGGTACCCATTCCATGGGTCTCAAATCTCCAGGTTTAAGGGATTCTTCCTTCAGCTAAAACATGCATGTGGAACCCAGAGTATGATCCACCATGTGATCGGGAAACGTATTCCAATGTGTCTCAGTTTTGTCCCCTGGTACTCGGGTGCAACATTCCAGACGCTTTACTAACACTCTCCCCACTTGGAGAGTCAGTGCCTTTAACCTCCTGTTTGGCCCAGTTTGCAATTTCTGTGGAAAATGAACAGGAATAGGGAGAACCAATGAGAGACTAGCTGGAGGTGTCTGGACGGGCAAATTTAACTCTCATTTCCCACCAGGAAGAGGAATTAACCAAAGGTTCAGCATGCCGTGCCGGAACCAAACTAGGGCCTGAAGCAATCCTGTGGTGTTGCGGCCAGCTCACAAGAAAGCGAGTTGAAGAAAGGAGCTCAGGGGCACTGTAATTCACAAACCTGCAGAGTTATAAATGACAGCTATCTTTCAAAAATATATTGAAGTAAGGCTGCCAAGAGGAGTTGAAAGCGGGGCAGAATTCCAGGAAACCGATTTCAGGAGGTAGACTGGAATTGCATGTAAAGCATAGGAAAAGAGGCAGAACGTCCACAATGATGCACTTGGCCAAAAAGGGCGTATGCATTTTTTCCTGAATATATTCAGGAAAAAACGCATACGCCCTTTTTGGCCAACCAAACAAGCTTGCAATGGAAATCTGCACTACAATGAAGTCTCACTGCCCCCGGGTCAAAAGGGCTATCTGAAAAAAGTGTAAAATCCAGAAAGGCAGGACAGGCCAGGGAGAACTGGGAGCCTTGTTATGCTGATGGGCGGGATGTAAATTGCCAACACCCACTCTGGAGAAGTGTATGGTGTTTCCTGAAACATCTAAAAAACAAAACAACAGAGCCTAGGGCACTTCCACTTATGGTCCTATAGCTTAGGGAAATTAAAATCAAAAAGACACAGCCACCCCAAAGTTTCGGCCGACTCTGTTTACAAGAACCTCGTTTACGGTACAAGTTCAATATCACAGAAAGCGAAAAATGGATAAAGAAGTTGTAGTACATACGTACAATGCAGTATCACTCAGCAATGAAATCTATGTCATCAGGCCCGTAGCAGCATAATGAGTGGATTCAGGTACGATGATTCTAAGTGAAATAAGTCACACAGAATAAGAAATATCATAAGGTATCACTAGTACACGGAATGTAAACTTGGCTACACAAGAACTGAATTACAAAACAGAACAGGGTCTCAAATGTAGAAACCCAACTTATGCTTGCTTAAGTGGAAAGGTGAGTTGGGGTGCTGCATAAAACAAGAGATTGAAATTAGCACAGATACCATTCCATAAGCCAAATATGTAATAGACAAGAGCTACTCCTTGCTCAACGAACTGGACTCAACACCCCATATTAATCGCCTAAGAATATACCTGACTAGTAAGAATCTTAAAACCTATGGATTTATATGTCTCCGAAAGAGGATCAAGCATGTGTACAGCGGAATAAACGCAGCAGTGATAGGATTGATGAGTTTCGGTGAGCAAATGCAGACCCTTTGAAGTCATATTGCATGGTACCCATTCCATGGGTCTCAACTCTCCAGGTTTAAGGGATTCTTCCTTCAGCTAAAACATGCATGTGGAACCCAGAGTATGATCCACCATGTGATCGGGAAACGTATTCCAATGTGTCTCAGTTTTGTCCCCTGGTACTCGGGTGCAACATTCCAGACTCTTTACTAACACTCTCCCCACTTGGAGAGTCAGTGCCTTTAACCTCCTGTTTGGCCCAGTTTGCAATTTCTGTGGAAAATGAACAGGAATAGGGAGAACCAATGAGAGACTAGCTGGAGGTGTCTGGACGGGCAAATTTAACTCTCATTTCCCACCAGGAAGAGGAATTAACCAAAGGCTCAGCATGCCGTGCCGGAACCAAACTAGGGCCTGAAGCAATCCTGCAGTGTTGCGGCCAGCTCACAAGAAAGCGAGTTGAAGAAAGGAGCTCAGGGGCACTGTAATTCACAAGCCTGCAGAGTTATAAATGACAGCTATCGTCCAAAAATATATTGAAGTAAGGCGGCCAAGAGACTTGAAAGCGGGGCAGAATTGCAGGAAACCGATTTCAGGAGGTAGACTGGAATTGCATGTAAAGCATAGGAAAAGAGGCAGAACGTCCACAATGATGCACTTGGCCAAAAAGGGCGTATGCGTTTTTTCCTGAATATCAGGAAAAAACGCATACACTCGTTTTGGCCAACCAAGCAGGCTTGCAAAGGAAATCTGCACTACAAAGAAGTCTCACTGCCCCCCGGTCAAAAGGGCTCTCTGAAAAAAGTGTAAAATCCAGAAAGGCAGGACAAGCCATGGAGAACTGGGAGCCTTGTTATGCTGATTGGCGGAATGTAAATTGCCAGCAGCCACTCTGGAGAAGTGTATGTTGTTTCCTGAAACATCCAAAAAACAAAGCAACAGAGCCTAGGGCATTTCCACTTATGGTCCTATAGCTTAGGGAAATTAAAATCAAAAAGACACAGCCACCCCAAAGTTTCAGCCGGCTCTGTTTACAAGAACCTCGTTTAAGGTACAAGTTGAATATCACAGAAAGCGAAAAATGGATAAAGAAGTTGTGGTACTTACGTACAATGCAGTATCACTCAGCAATGAAATCTATGTCATCAGGCCTGTAGCAGCATAATGAGTTGATTCAGGTACGATGATTCTAAGTGAAATAAGTAACACAGAAAAAGAAACATCATAAGATATCACTAACACACGGAATGTAAACTTGGCTACACAGGAACTGAATTACAAAACAGAACAGGGTCTCAAATGTAGAAAACCAACTTATGCTTGCTTAAGTGGAAAGGTGAGTTGGGGTGCTGCATAAAACCAGAGATTGAAATTAGCACAGATACAGTTCCATAAGCCAAATATGTAATAGACAAGAGCTACTCCTTGCTCAACGAAGTGGACTCAACACCCCATATTAAACGCCTAACAATATACCTGACTAGTAAGAATCTTAAAACCTATGGATTTATATGTCTCCGAAAGAGAATCAAACGTGTGTACAGCGGCATAAATGCAGCAGTGATAGGATTGGTGAGGTTCGGTGAGCAAATGCAGACCCTTTGAAGTCATATTGCATGGTACCCATTCCATGGGTCTCAACTCTCCAGGTTTAAGGGATTCTTCCTTCAGCTAAAACATGCATGTGGAACCCAGAGTATGATCCACGGTGTGATCGGGAAACGTGTTCAAATGTGTCTCAGTTTTCGTCCCCTGGTACTCGGGTGCAACATTCCAGACGCTTTACTAACACTCTCCCCACTTGGAGAGTCAGTGCCTTTAACTTCCTGTTTGGCCCAGTTTGCAATTCCTGTGGAAAATGAACAGGAATAGGGAGAACCAATGAGAGACTAGGTGGAGGTGTCTGGACAGGCAAATTTAACTCTCATTTCCCACCAGGAAGAGGAATTAACCAAAGGCTCAGAATGCCGTGCCGGAACGAATCTAGGGCCTGAAGCAATCCTGCGGTGTTGCGGCCAGCTGACAAGAAAGCGAGTTGAAGAAAGGAGCTCAGGGGCACTGTAATTCACAAACCTGCAGAGTTATAAATGACAGCTATCTTCCCAAAATATATTGAAGGAAGGCTGCCAAGAGGACTTGAAAGCGGGGCAGAATTGCAGGAAACCGATTTCAGGAGGTAGACTGGAATTGCATGTAAAGCATAGGAAAAGAGGCAGAACGTCCACAATGATGCACTTGGCCAAAAAGGGCGTATGCGTTTTTTCCTGAAGAAAGGAGCTCAGGGGCACTGTAATTCAGAAACCTGCGGAGTTATAAATGACAGCTATCATCCAAAATTATACTGAAGTAAGGCTGCAAAGAGGACTTGAATGCGGGGCAGAATTGCTGGAATCTGATTTCAGAACGTACACGGGAGTAGCTCTTAAAGCATAGGAAAAGAGACAGAACTTGGAAAATAATGCCCTTGGCAAAAAAGGGCATATGTGTTTTATCCAGAGCTCTCATAACTGAGGGGAGGAGATTCCTAGCAGGCTCCAACTGCCACCTGAGGGCTCACATTGCCAAGGCAACATGAGCATGCCAGGCAGGAGTTACCTCACAGCAGAGGTCCCACCTCACAGAAGGGTGAGAAACCCAGCCAACATCAGACTCTCACCAGAGGGCCCACATCACCAAGGGGATGGGAACCAGGCAGGAGTGTCTTCACATCAGTGGGGCCACATCATCGAAAGCTGAGGTACTCAGCACATGTGTCCTCAAACCAGAGGACCTACATCACCAAGGACCTCGGAGTGAGGCAGGCAGGAGTAGCCTCACAACACTGGGCACATAGAATAAAAAAGTGAGGAATCCAGCAGTTGGAACCTCCCAGCAGGCGGCCCAGAGCACCGAGGCTATGGGATCCAGGCCACAGTGAACTCACAGAAGAGGGCCCATGTCATGAAACTGAGCAACCCAGCCATTGGGACCTCAGAGCAGGAGGCCCACATGCCCATGGGGATGGAATTCTGGTAGGAGTGTCCTCGCACCACTGAGAACGTATCAGAAAATTTTGGGCGACCAGCAGTTAGGGCCTGACGCCAGGGGGCCCTCATAACTGAGGGGAGGAGACTCCCAGCAGGTTCCAACTGCCAACAGAGGGCCCACGTCTACAAGGTGGCATGCACCAGCCAGGCAGTAGTGACCTCACAGCAGAGGGCCTATCTCACAGAAGGGTGAGGAACCGAGGCAGGATGAGACTCTCACCAGAGGGCCCACAACACCAAGGGGATGGGAACCAGTCAGGACTGTCCTCCCACCAGTGGGGCCACATCATCGAAAGGTGAGGAACCCAGCACATGTGGCCTCATATCAGAGGACATACATCACAAAGGGGATGGGAGTGAGGCAGGTAGGAGTAGCCTAAAAACAGAGGGCCCAAAGAATAAAAAAAGTGAGGAATCCAGCATTTGGAACCTCCCAGCAGGCGGCCGAGAGCACAGAAGCTATGAGATGCAGGCAGGAGTTAACTAACACCAGAGAGCCCACATCATGAAACTGTGAGCAACCCAGGCATTGGGACCTCAGAGCAGAAAGCCCACATCCCCATGGGGATGGGAACCTGACAGGAGTGTCCTGGCATCACTGGGCTCACATCAGAAAACGTGGGGAGCCCAGCAGTTAGAGCCTGATGCTAGAGGGCCATCATCACCGAGGGCAGGAGGCTCCCAGCAGGTTCCATGTGCCAACAGAGGGCCCACGTCGCCAAGGTGATGTGTGCAAGTCAGGCAGGATTGACCTCACAGCAGAGGGCCTACCTCACAGAAGAGTGAGGAACCCAGCCAGGATAAGACTGTCACCAGAAGGCCCACATCACCAAGGGGATGGGAACCAGGCAGGAGTGTCCTCACACCAGTGGGGCCACATCATTGAAAGTTGCCTAACCCAGCACATGTGGCCTCAAACCAGAAGACCCACATCACGAAGGGGTTGCGAGTGAGGCAGGCAGGAGTAGCATCACAACACAGGACCCATAGAATACAAAAGTTGAGGAATCGAGCAGTTGGAACCTCCCAGCAGGCAGCCAAGACCACAGAGGCTATGGGATCCAGGCCACAGTGAACTAACACCAGAGAGCCCACATCATGAAATTGTGATCAACCCAGCCGTTGGAACCTCAGAGCAGAAGGCCCACATCCCCATGGGGATGGGAACCTAAGAGGAGTGCTTGAGCAACACTGGGCTCACTAAGAAAAGTTGGGGAGCCCAGCAGTTAGGGCCTGACATCAGAGGGCCCTCATCACAGAGCTGAGGAGGCTCCCAGCAGGGTCCAATTCCCACCAGAGGGCTCATGTCAACAAGGCGAGGTGAGCAACCCAGGCAAGAGTTACCTGATAGTAGAGGGCCCACCTCACAGATGGGTGAGGAACCCAGCCAGGATCAGACTCTCACCAGAGGACCCACATCACAAAGGGGATGGGACCCAGTCAGGATTATCCTCACACCAGTGGGGCCTCATCATCTTAAGGTGAGGAACCCAGCACATGTGTCCTCAAACCAGAGGACCCACATCACCAAGGGCCTTGGAGTGAGGCAGGCAGGAGTAGCCTCACAACACAGGGCACATAATATAAAAAACGTGAGGATTCCAGCATTTAGACCTTCCAGCAGGCGGCCCAGAACACCGAGGCTATGGGATCCAGGCCACAGTGAACTCACAGCAGAGGGCCCACATCACAAAACTGTGAGCAACCCAGGAGTTGAGACCTCAGCGCAGAAGGACCACATCCCCATGGGAATGGGAACCTGGCTGGAGTGTCCTCGCACCACTGGGCGCACATCAGAAAATGTGGGGAGCCCACCATTTAGGGCCTGACGCCAGAGGGCCGTCATCACCGAGAGGAGGAGGCGCCCTGCACGCTCCAACTGCCACCAGAGGGCTCACGTCTCCAAGGTGACGTGTGCCAGCCAGGCAGGAGTGACCTCACAGCAGAGGGCCTACCTCACAGAACGTTGAGGAACCCAGCCAGGATTAGACTCTCGCCAGAGGGCCCACCTCACCAAGGGGATGGGAACCAGGCAGGAGTGTCCTCACACGAGTGGGGTCACATCATCGAAAGGTGAGGAACGCAGCACATGTGGCCTCAAGCCATAGGACAGTCATCACCAAGGGGCTGGCAGTGAGGCAGGCAGGAGGAGCCTCACAACAGAGGGCACATAGAATAAAAAAGTTGAGGAATCCAGCAGTTGGAACCTCCCAGCAGGTGGCTCAGAGCACCGATGATAAGGGATCCTTGCCGGAGTGAACTCACAGCAGAGGGCCCACATCATGGTACTGTGAGCAAGCCAGCCGTTTTGACCTCAGAGCAGAAGGCCCATATCGCCATGGGGATGGGAACCTGGCAAGAGTCTCCTCACTCACTTGGCGCACATCAGAAAATGTGGGGAGCCCAGCAGTTATGGCCTAAGGCAAGAGGGCCCTCATCACCGAGGGGAGGAGGATCCCAGCACACTCCAACTGCCACCAGAGGGCCCACGTCGCCAAGGTGACGTGTGCCAGACAGGCATGATTGACCTCACAGCAGAGGGCCCACCTCACAGAAGGGTGAGGAACCCAGCCAGGATCAGACTCTCACCTGAGGGCCCACATCAGCAAGGGGATGGGAACCAGTCAGGACTGTCTTCCCTCCAGTGGGGTCACATCATCGAAAGGTGCGGAACCCAGCACATGTGGCCTCAAATCAGAGGACACATATCACAAAGGGAATGGGAGTGAGGCAGGCAGGAGTAGCCTAAAAACAGAGGGCCCAAAGAATAAGAAAGGTGAGGAATCCAGCAGTTGGAACCTCCCAGCAGGCGGCCCAGAGCACAGAAGCTATGGGATGCAGGCAGGAGTGAACTAACAGCAGAGAGCCCACATCATGAAACTGTGAGCAACCCAGGCTTTGGGACCTCAGAGCAGAAGGCCCACACCCCAATGGGGATGTGAACCTGGCTGGAGTGTCCTTGCACCACTGGGCGCACATCACAAAATGTAGGGAGCCCAGCAGTTAGGGCCTGATGCCAGAGGGCCCTCATCACTGACGAGAGGAGGCTCCCAGCAGGCTCCAAGTGCCACCAGAGGGCTCATGTCCACAAGGCGAGGTGAGCAAGCCAGGCAAGAGTGACCTCACATCAGACGGCCTACCTCACAGATGGGTGAGGAACCCAGCCGGGATCAGACTCTCAACAGAGGGCCCACATCACCAAGGGGATGTGAACCAGGCAGGAGTCTCCTAAGACCATTGGTCCCACATCATCGAAAGGTGAGGAACCCAGCACATGTGGCCTCAAACCAGATGACACACATCACGAAGGGGCTGGGAGTGAGGCAGGCAGGAGGATCCTCACAACAGAGGGCCCAAAAAATTAAAAAAGTGAGGAATCCAGCAGTTGGAACCTCCCAGCAGGCAGCCAAGAGCACAGAGGCTATGGGATCCAGGCTTCTGTGAACTAACACCAGAGAGCCCACATCATGAAAATGTGAACAACCCAGCCGTTGGGACCTCAGAGCAGAAGGCCCACATCCCCATGGAGATGGGATCCTAAGAGGAGTGCCAAAGCATCACTGGGCTCCCTAAGAAAAGTTGGTGAGCCCAGCAGTTAGGGCCTGACGCAAGAGGGCCCTCATCACCAGGGGAAGAGATTCCCAGCACGCTCCAACTGCCACCACACGGCTGACTTCACCAAGGCAATGTGTGCCAGCCATGCAGGAGTGACCTATCAGCAGAGGGTCTCCCTCACAGGTGGGTGAGGAACAAAGCCAGGAACAGACTCTCACCAGGGGGTCCACATAACCACGTGGATGAGAACCAAGCAGGAGTGTCCTCACACTAGTGGGGCCACATCATTGAAAGGTGAGGAACCCAGCAAAAGTGGCCACAAACCAGAGGACCCACATCACCAAGGGGTTGAGAGTGAGGTAGGTGTCTGGACGGGCATATTTAACACTCATTTCCCACCAGGAAGAGGAATTAACCAAAGGCTCAGCGTGCCCTGCCAGAAGCAGATTAGGGCCTGAAGCAGTCTTGCGGGTTTGCGGCCAGCTCACAAGAAAGCGAGTTGAAGAAAGGAGCTCAGGGGCCCTGTAATTCACAAACCTGCAGAGTTATAAATGACAGATAACGTCCAAAAATATATTGAAGTAAGGCTGCGAAGAGGACTTGAAAGCGGGGCAGAATTGCAGGAAACCGATTTCAGGAGGTAGACTGGATTTGCATTTAAAGCATAGGAAAAGAGGCAGAACATCGACAATGATGCACTTGGCAACAAAGGGCGTATGAGTTTGTTCCTGAATATATTCAGGAAAAAACACATACGCCCTTTTTGGCAAACCAAGCAAGCTTGCAATGGAAATCCGAACTACTATGAAGTGTCACTTCCCCCCGGTCTAAAGGGCCACTGAGAAAAGTGTAAAATCCAGAAAGGCAAGACAGGCCATGGGGAAAAAGGAGCCTTGTTATGCTTATGGGCGGGATGTACATTGCCAACAGCCACTCTGGAGAAGTGTATGGTGTTTCCTGATACATCTGAAAAACAAAGCAACAGAATCTAGGGCATTTCCACTTATGGTCCTATAGCTTAGGGAAATTAAAATCAAAAAGACACAGCCACCCCAAAATTTACAACGGCTCTGTTTACAGGAGCCTCTTCTACAGTACAAGTTAAATATCCCAGAGAACAAATAATTGATAAAGAAGTTGTGGTACTTATGTACAACAGAATACCACTCAGCAATGAAATCTGTGTCACCAGGCCTGTACCAGCATAATGAGTGGATTGAGGCATGATGATTCTAAGTGAAATAAGTCACACAGAAAAAGAAACATCATAAGGTATCACTAATGCACGGAATGTAAACTTGGCTACACATGAACTGAATTACAAAACAGAACAGGGTCTCAAGTTTAGAAAACCAACTTATGCTTGCTTAAGGGGAAAGGTGAGTTGGGGTGCTGCATAAAACCAGAGTTTGAAATTAGCACAGATACCGTTCCATAAGCCAAATATGTAATAGACAAGACCTACCCGTTGCTCAACGAAATGGACTCAACAATGAGGTATCACCTCACACCTGTTAGAATGGGCATCATCTGAAAATCTACAAACAACAAATGCTGGAAAGGGTGTGGAGAAAAGGAACACTCTTCCCTATTGTTGGGAATATAAATTGATACAGTCACTATGGAGAACAATATGGAGTTTCTTAAGAAACTAATAATAGAATTACCATATGATACAGCAATCCCAGGACTGGACATATACTCAGACAAAACCATAAATCAAAAAGAGACATTCACCGCAATGTTCATTGCATCACTATTTACAATATCGAGGTAATGGAAGCAACCTAAATGCCCACAGACAGACGAATGCATAAAGCTGTGGTACATATATAAAATGGAATATTACTAAGCCATGAAAGGAATGAAATTGGGTCATTTGTAGAGACGTCGATGGATCTAGAGACTGTCCTACAGAGTGAAGTAAGTCAGAAAGAGAAAAACAAATCTTGTATATTCATGCATATATGTGGAACCTAGAAAAACTGTACAGATTAACCGTTTTGCAAGGCATAAATAGAGCAACAGATGTAGACAACAATCGTATGGACAACAAGGGGGGAAAGCTCTTGGAGGGGTGGTGGTGGGAGGAGTTGAGAGATTGGGATTGGCATGTAAACATTTATATGTATAAAATAGATAACCAATGAGAACCTGCTGTATAAAAATATAAAATAAAATTCAAAATTAAAAAGAAATAAAATTTAAAAAATAAAACAGAAAAAACAATTATTCCCTTCACATACATGTATTTATATGAATAAATTATTTCCATGCTTATATCTGTAAATACAAAAAAGAGGAATAAAATCTACCTTGAACCAAAAACGAAAAAGAGAAAAAAAAAACAGAACCCACCAGTTACTCAGAGGAAAACCGTATCAGGGCACTTGCTCCAGTTGTAAACAATTCTGAAGTTGGTCAGTGGTGGGGAATCGTCTCCCATTCAGCCAGCAGCCCCCACACAACAAGCGTCCTCATTGCAAAGCTGGGGCACCGTGCCGAGGCATCTGTGAGTAAACGTGAGCTGAGCCCCAGGCCAGTTGCTGCTGAACTGTTCCCACCCTTCCCAGGTAAAACACCTGAATATATACAAGGACTTGAAAGCCTAGAGGAAGGGCCATGGAGCCACACGAGTGACAGCATGCCAGCTGACTTGGTGCCTGCAGGCCAGCCAGGATGGTCCTGGCCCTGGGTGCTCTTCTGGAAGATTTCCATTTCCCTGCCTGAGATACCCGTCCTGTCCCTGCCCCCACTGCTTTTTTCCTTCCTCACCTCTGCCCAGGGAGAAATTCCAGCAGCAGGTATGGGTGACACATCCTCTTCTTTAGCAGGTGGCAGCCTGGCATCTGCTGCAGAAAGTCCAGCAGAGCCCCACTCACACTGGGCCACCCACAAAGCCATGGCCTCACACTCCCTCCCACCAGCCCAGCCCCGAGACTGCTGACAGGGCAGAGAAAATGGCGTCAGGCACAGCTGCAGGGGCTTTTGCTGCCTGGAGTGGTATTTATATTGATCTCAACCCAGGCACACCTGGGGAGGGCTGGCCGGCATGGTAAGGCTGCCCAGGTAGCCAATCATCACCCCTCAGGGGCTCACAGTTGCAGAAAATGGAACTTGCTGAACCGGCCAGGTCCAAGGAACAGGTGTGGGCTCCTGAGAGTCAGGATAGACAAGGGGCTGCAGCTTTGGCTTGTTTTCTAATCATTTTATCTGGCCCATGAGTGGGAGACAACTTCAAGAAAACCCTCTCCTAATGAGAGGAACCCAGGAGTCAGGGAGAGGAGGGGTGGGTGGTGGTTGGAGACAGAGGCCTGGTGCCCTGGGTGCAGTGGAAGTCTCTGGAAGACCAGGTGGAGGGAGGCCACACAGAGTGATGCCCAGGGTCACAGACCTGTCGGAGCTGCTGTTTGTTAGTTCAAGTCCTGCTCTGAGGTGCTCTGTGTCAGCTCTGAGTGACAGGTGAGCTGGGGGTGCTCTTCAATGAGGGCTATGTGCACGGTTCCTGTGTGCCCAGCCCTGCCACGGTACCTGCAAGGGTAGCTCTGTATCCTGGGAGGGGCCTGACCATGAGAGCCCCGTGGGCTGGGTTGGGGGTGGGGTACCTGCCCAGGAGAGCTCCATATCCTGGGATTGGCCTGACCACGAGAGCCCCATGGGCTGCTGGGGACCTGGTAAATGATGTCAGGACAGTCAGTGAAGCCACCGAGGATATACCTCCAGTTGCTCCTGATTCCTACACCCTGCTGGTCATTCTACCAACCACCAGGACATGGTATTCTGTATTAGTCTTCAATGATGCCTTCTTTTGTATTCCATTAGTCCCAGAGTCACAAGAAATTTTGACTTGTGAGTGGCAGGACTCAACATACAACTAAAACAATACTTCCGGGCCGTCTTGCCCCAAGGGTTCAAAAATTCCCACACCATCTTTGGGGAAAGCTTAGCTAACGACCGAAAAGTTCTACCTCTGGAAAAGGAAACCCTCCTTCAATATGCAGACGACATTCTGATCGCCAGCCCTACTAAGGAGGCCTCTGAACTACCAAGCCAATAAAGGATAGAAGTTGTCCAAGAAAAAGCTCAAATATCACAGACTGCGGTGACCTGCCTGGGCTTCATTCTCACACAAGGTCAGAGAAGCCCATCCCAGGAAAGGGAAGAAACCATTTGCAGCCTTACCCCTTTCTAAAACTAGAAGACAGCTTAGGGGTTCCTGGGGAGGCCAGGGTTTGCTGCTTCTGGATCCCTAACTACAGTCTACTAGCTGGGCCTCTATATGAAACACTGAAAGGAAAAGATGATGATCCTTTTGAACAGAATCCAGAAGTGGCCTTTCAAGAATGGAAAGAGCAGTCAATTCAGACCCTTGCCCTGGAACTCCCTAATTGAGCTAAACCCTTTGACCTTTCCATTCCCGGTGAAAGGTGAATCGCCATTGGAGAATTAGTGCAAAAACTGGGACCACTTGAAATGGAACAACGCAAGAATGCCATCCAGGTAGGATAAACTACAGTCACCAAGGGGCTTGGCCCACTGCCACATCTGGCCAAGATACTGGCGGTATCTAAAAACCTGGAAATCAGCAGCCCAAAAGGCCACCTCCCTCCTAAGGGAAAAGGACCCCACGTGGTGATCCTAATCACCAACCATGCCCTGAAGTTGCAGGGTTCGCTCCGTGAGCACACCGAACTCGAGTGAGGAGGCCCTCCAACTCCAACATCCAGAGAGATAACCGGGGGCAACAGGGCACCATGACGACTCATGTGAACATCACTTGACCTGGAGTTTCTCTCATAAAACAACAATAGTGTGTCCCGAAGGAGTAGATTACTGCTTGCAGGACTTCCTGCACCCGGAGGGGAGCTAATAATCTTGGCGGGGGAACCGTATATCACACTGTCACCATAGAAAAGCCTACAGACACCGTGATGATGGTGGCCAATAAGACCGGCTGGACTCCTGTTTACTTCAAAAGGCTGTTGACTCAGTGGCCATCATGGTCCTTGATCACCACTGACCCTGGACTGTCTGGGAGTTGAGCGGGCAGGGCTCTGACACCTGGTGCTGTTTTTATGTTAATTCAGGGGCCTAATTGAAGAAAGAGCAGACTACTGGTCAGAGCATCTAGGCTGGCAGAAACGGTCAGCCTAAGGTGGCCGAACAAATGTGGGGCGGGGTGAAACCGGCCCCCACAGCGTCTCTGCACATCTCTTTCCTGGACCCTTAAAGGTCATTAGAATCTATAACACTTCCAATGCTGGTGCTCAGGCGGACGAGCAGGGAGGCAGGGGTCCTGGGGTCAATCAACGTCACCTGGAGGCTGCTGGGGAGAAGTTCTGACCCTCGTCCCCTGGTATGAGGGCTCCCAACTCAGCACTCAGCAGTTACAGAAGAAGGGTCTGCACCCTCAGCACTCCAAGAATGAGGAACGGGACAAAAGGCAGAGGAGGGGTTTGTCCCCAGCAAAGCCCATTAAAAATCCCTGGGAGATAAAAATAGAATGTGGGCAATAAAGTCAAGTCTGACCTTTTTTATCCTTTGTGCTTTGTCTAATTTCACGTGCTCCTAGGGTCCCGCATGCAGAGGTTCCACACCCGGCACTTCAGACCAGATTTCCTGGTGCAGAATGGCTGGGTCGACACCTCAGCTCCTGGGGCCCAGTGCAGACTCCGAGATATAGAGCCTGAGCTGCAGCCAACCCGGCCCTTGAGAGCTCCGCCCCCTCCCTCCCACTGACTCTGACAGGATCTCTACACAGCAGCCCAGCCCACAGCCCACGGGGTAGTGCATGCTCTCACCTCTCCATTCTCTGATCAAAATATAAAGTTTCCTTTGCTTGGGAACCAAACTCAGTCTCGATCTGTTGGCCCCAATGACACTGGGCAGGGGGACCCTTGTTGGGGTCCACTCTGGAGGATCAGTAACAGAAATTGAGACTATTGTAACTTCAATGAACAGATGTGTGAGCCAAACTGTAGTTAACATAGAACAGTTTATAAGGCTCGGGTAAAATAAGATGTTTCTAACACTTCCATTTGATATTTCCATCACTTTATTATAAGAAAGTTCAGTGAGAAGGTTTGTCCTATTTGTCAGGTCAATATTAGAGAAATGAAGTGATTTCTTTCCAAGGATGTACATCTAATAATCTTGGTTAAAGCTTCAATCTTGTTTTAAATGCTTTTCCATTGAAAATGATACCTCTCTTTCAGCTCCCCCATTTCTGAGAAGTATAAAATCTTATAATTTATTATTACCAAAGGGGAAAGGTGGGAGGAGGGATAAATTAACAGTTTGGAATTAACACATACACACTGCTATGTATAAAATAGATCATCAACAAGGAACTACTGTATAGCACAGGGAACTACACTCAATATTGTGCAATAACCTATAAGGGGAAATAATTGGAAAAAGAATAGATATTTTTATTGACATCATCTATCAATGACAGTTAAAGTGTAACCTAAGGGAAGCCGGTGGTGAGTGCTTCTGACCCTGAAGACTTCAGTCATCTAAAGTTTGGACTCTGCCTACTTCCCAAGGCCCTTAATGAACATATGTGTAGCCGTAGCTTAAAAAACTCCCCAGTTTGGGTTTCGGGGAGACACTGATTTTGAAAAAGCCCTGGTGTTCTCCTTACATGAATGGGACTCTTCCTACTGCTAAAACATGTCTGTCACATCCAGAGGATGGTATACCGTCTGATCGGGAAGAGTTTGGAAAAGGCATCTCATCTCCTCATCTCCTGGTGCTCGGGTTCACCCCTCCAGCGTCTTTACTAACAGTCTCCCCACTTGGAGATGTCAACACTGTCAACATCCTGTTGCGTACAGTTTGGAATTTGTCCAGAGGATGAAGCGGAAGGATGAGGAACAATGAGAGACAAGTCCTAGGTGTTCAGACAGGCACATGTCACTCTAATTTCCAATCAGGAAGATGAATTGACCAAAGGCTAGGGTTGCCCATGGAAACAGTATAGGGCTTGAGGAAATCCCACTGCTTTGTGGCCAGTTCCCATAAACACAAGTTGAACAATGGAACTCAGGGGCAGTAAAATTCACGAAACTGCAGAGTTGAAAATATCTATCACTGAAAAATGTCTTGAGGAAAGTCAGAGAAAAGGATTGGCAAGCAAGGGAGAATGGCAGGAAAGGGATTTGAGGAGGTAGAAAGGACTCGCCATTAAGCACAAGAAAAGGGGCTGAACATTGCCAACATTGCAGTTGGCCAAAAAGGCTGTATGCGTTTTTTTCTGTATATATTCAAGAAAAGGGCATACACTTTTTTAGCCAACCAAACAGGTGGGCACTGGAAATCAATACTACAAAAGATATCACTTCGCATCAGTCAGAAGAGCCATCTTCATAAAGTGTAAACGCCAGAAATGCAGGACAGGGCAAGGAGAGGAGGGAGCCCTGTGAGGCTTATAGTGGAAATGTATATTGCCAACGGCCATTCTGGAGAAGTGTATTGTGTTTACTAAAGCATCTAAAAAATGAGCTACAGAGCATAGGGCACTTGCACTCATGGGCGTATATCTTGGGAAAAACAAAAATTGAGAGGACACAGGCACCCCAATGTTTACTGCCTCTCTGTTTAAAAGATCCTCGACTAGGATATAACTTAAATGTCTCTGGAGGGAAAAAATGGATAGAGATGTGGTACTTATGTAGAGTGGAATATTACTCAGCCTGGAAATCAATGAAATATGGCCAGTTGTAACAACTCCGGAGGAGTTACGTATGATCATTCTAAGTGACATAAATATGTAGAAAACACGTGTAAGGCTGCTAAACGGGAAAGGTGGGGAGGGGTGAGGCATCATCCAGGAGGTTGAAATTAGCAAAGATACCATTCCAAATACCAAACTGATAATCAACAAGGCCTACACGGTAGCTAAAAGAACTGCACTCAGCACACTCAAGTCACCGGAAAAGAATATCTATGACTGGTAAGAATCTGAAAAAGAAATTATTGATGTCTCTCTGTACGTGAATCAAGTGGATGTACAGCAGCAAGAAACAGAGCTTTGAAAATCAGCTGTAAACAACATAGTAATAAATTGAAAAAAATAAACGACAGAGAGACAGAGAAAACCTCTTACAACTTTTCCTCAGGGACGGTGATGCAACATGGATTGAACACATCTAGACCCACAGCAGGATGAGACATAAGGCTGGAAACTGTTCGCGCTAAGAGAAATATGGGGTTGGGTGAGGAAATGCACACCCTTTAAAGTAATACTACCTGGTACCCATTCAATGGGTCCCAAATCTGCAGGTTCAAGGAATCTTCCTACAGCTAAAACATGCATGGAAAACCCAGAGGACTGTACACCATGTGATCGGGAGATGTGTCTAAAATGCACCTCATTTATCCTCTCCTGGTGCTCCTGTTCATCATTCCAGCCACGTTACTTAGAATCTCCCCACTTAGAGAATCAGCACATTTCAACTTCTGTTTCACACATTTTGCAAATTGTGAGGAGGATGAACGGGAACAGGGGGAAACAATGAGAGAATAGTTGTAGGGGTTTGGACGGGCACATGTCACTCTAATTTCCCATTAAGAATAAGAATTAAAAAAAGGCTCAGCCCGCCTCGCCGGAGCCAAAATAGGGCCTGAAGCAATCCTGCGGTTTTGAGGCCAGCTCACAAAAGAGCAACTTAAAAAATGGAGCTCAGGGTCACTGCAATTCACAAACCTGCAGAGTTATAAATGAAAACTAACGTCCAAAAATATGTTGAGGTAAGGCAAAGAAGAGGATCTGAATGCAAGACAGAATTGCAAGAAACAGATTTCAAGAGATAGATTGGACTCGCCTTTAAAGCACATGAAAAGCGGCAGAATTTCGACAATGATGCAGTTGGCCCAAAAGGGAGTATGTGTTATTTCCTGAATATATCCAGGAAAAAACGCATACGCACTTTATGGGCAACCAAGCAAGCAAGCAATGCAAATGTGCACAACAAAGAAGTCTCATTTCCCACCGGTCAAAAGGGCCATCCGAAAAAATTGTAAAAACCAGAAATGCAGGACAGGCCATGGAGAACAGGGAGCCTTTATACGCTGATGGACAGTGTGTGAACTGCCGAGAGCCACTCTGGAGAAGTGTATGGTGGTTCCTAAATCATCTAAAAAACAGAGCGACAGAGCATAGGGCACTTCCAATCATGGGAGTATATCTAGGGAAGTCTAAAAATCAACAAGACACAAGCACACCACAGTTTAGGGCTACTCTGTTTACAAGAACCTCAACTTCAGTACACCTTAAATATCCCAGGAAAGAGAACAATGGATAAAGAAAATGTGGTACTTATGTACAATGGAATATCTCTTCACCATGAAATCAATGTAATAAGGCTAGTAGAAGGATAAAGAGTGGATTGAGGTCCGATAATACTACTTGAAATAAGTCAAACAGAAAAAGAAACATATCATAAGATATCACTTATAGAGGGAGGATAAATATGGCTGCACAAAAAATGAATGACAAAACAGAACAGTGTCTCACATTTAGAAAACACACTTATGTCAGCTTAAGGGGAAAGGAGAGGTGGGGTGATGCATAAAACCAGAGTTTGAAATTAGCACAGATACCGTTCAATAAATCAAATAGGTATCAGACAAGATCTACACCTTGCTCAATGAACTGGCCTCAACACACCCTATACACCACAGAGAAATATATCTGAGTAATAAGAATCTTAAAACCCATGTATTGATATATCTCCATAAGGGAATCAAGTGTGCGCAGAGCGGCACAAACACAGCAGTGAAAATGAGCTAAACCCCATTATAGAAATAAATTTTAAACCAAAACGCAGAAACAATGAAAGAGAGAAAAATTCTTACAAAATTCGCTCAGGGGCTGTGATGCAACCTGGAATGACCACATATAAACCCACAGCTGGATAAGACATAAGGCTGGACACTTGGGGCTGAAAGGATTGGAGAGCTTTGGTGAGCAACTGCCGAAAGTTTAATGCAATACTTCATGCTACTTATTCCAAGGGTCCCAACACTCCAAGTTGAAGGGAATCTTCCTACAGCTAAACCATGCATGGGAAATCCAGCAGATGGTATACCATATGATCGGGAAAGGTTTCTAAAATGCACCTCATTTTCCTCTCCTGGGGCTCCGGATCAACATTCCACCCACTTTACTAACAACATCTCCACAGGGAGAGTCAATGCCTTTAAGTTCCGGTATCGCACAGTCTGCAGTTAGTGCGGAGGATGAATGGGAATAGGGGGAACCAGTGAGAAAATAGCTGTAACGGTTTCAATGGGCACATGTCACTCTAATTTCACATCAGGAAGAAGAATTAACCAAAGGCAGAGCAAGGCGCCCCAGAAGAAGAATAGGGCCTGAAGAAATCCTGTGGATATGAGGCAAGATCACAAAAATAAGAGCTGAAAAATGGAGCTAAGGGCCACTGCAATTGAAAAACCTGCAGAGTTATAAAGGCCAACTATTTTCCAAACGTATATTGAGGTAAGGCTATGAAGAGGAACTGAGAGCAAGGCAGAACTGCAGGAAACCGATTTCAGGAGGTAGACTGGAATTGCACTGAAAACATATGAAAAGACTCAGAACGTCGACAATGATGCACTTGGCCAAAAAGGGCGTATGCGTTCTTTCCTGAATATATTCAGGAAAAAACGCATACGCCCTTTTTGGCCAACCAAGCAAGCTTGCAAAGGAAATCTGCACTACAATGAAGTCTCACTGCCCCCCGGTCAAAAGGGCCCTCTGAAAAAAGTGTAAAATCCAGAAAGGCAGGACAGGCCATGGAGAACTGGGAGCCTAGTTATGCTGATGGCCGGGATGTAAATTGCCAGCAGCCACTCTGGAGAAGTGTATGGTGTTTCCTGAAACATCCAAAAAACAAAGCAACAGAGCCTAGGGCACTTCCACTTATGGTCCTATAGCTTAGGGAAATTAAAATCAAAAAGACACAGCCACCCCAAAGTTTGGGACGGCTCTGTTTACAAGAACCTCGTTTACGGTACAAGTTCAATATCACAGAAAGCGAAAAATGGATAAAGAAATTGTGGTACTTACGTACAATGCAATATCACTCAGCAATGAAATCTATGTCATCAGGCCCGTAGCAGCATAATGAGTGGATTCAGGTACGATGATTCTAAGTGAAATAAGTCACACAGAAAAAGAAACATCATAAGATATCACTACTACACGGAATGTAAACTTGGCTACACAAGAACTGAATTACAAAACAGAACAGGGTGTCAAATGTAGAAAACCAACTTATGCTTGCTTAAGGGGACGGGTGAGTTGGGGTGCTGCATAAAACCAGAGATTGAAATTAGCACAGATACCCTTCCATAAGCCAAATATGTAATAGACAAGAGCTAGTCCTTGCTCAACGAAGTGGACTCAACACCCCATATTAAACGCCTAAGAATATACCTGACTAGTAAGAATCTACCTGATTAGTAAGAATCTTAAAACCTATGGATTTATATGTCTCCGAAAGAGAATCAAGCGTGTGTACAGCGGCATAAACGCAGCAGTGATAGGACTGGTGAGGTTCGGTGAGCAAATGCAGACCCTTTGAAGTCATATTGCATGGTACCCATTCCATGGATCTCAACTCTCCAGGTTTAATGGATTCTTCCTTCAGCTAAAACATGCATGTGGAAACCAGAGTATGATCCAACGTGTGATCGGGAAACGTGTTCAAATGTGTCTCAGTTTTTGTTCCCTGGTACTCGGGTGCAACATTCCAGACGTTTTACTAACACTCTCCCCACTTGGAGAGTCAGTGCCTTTAACCTCCTGTTTGGCCCAGTTTGCAA